>NW_026048290.1:45000-52500 GCF_023864345.2 Schistocerca serialis cubense | reverse complement strand
TAGCCCATCGCCATGTCCGGACGCGGAAAGGGAGGCAAAGTCAAGGGCAAGTCAAAGTCCCGCTCAAGCAGGGCTGGGCTCCAGTTCCCGGTCGGCAGAATCCACCGCCTCCTGCGCAAGGGAAACTACGCAGAGCGCGTCGGCGCCGGGGCGCCCGTCTACCTCGCCGCCGTCATGGAGTACCTCGCGGCTGAGGTGCTCGAGCTGGCCGGAAACGCGGCCCGCGACAACAAGAAGACGCGCATCATCCCGCGCCACCTGCAGCTTGCCATCCGCAACGACGAGGAGCTCAACAAGCTCCTGTCGGGCGTCACCATCGCACAGGGTGGTGTCCTGCCCAACATCCAGGCCGTCCTGCTGCCAAAGAAGACCGAGAAGAAGGCCTAAAGGAGGCCAGGCAATCGCAGCCGCCGCGTGCTCCCCTGCACGCAACGCGCTTTGCCGGCTCGGCCCGGCCCACAACAATCGGCCCTTTTCAGGGCCACCACACAAACCTACGTCCAAAGCAAAATTTCAGTCGTCCTCGCCGCACCTTGTTTTGTTTTAACTTTGCACTGTCACAGCACAGCCGCCGCCGGCGCACGTCCGCCATCTTGTCGTCCACACAGCCCGTGTGGCCCAACACACACACACACACACACACATTTTGCACGGTCGCAGTCGCCTTCCAAACCGACAACGGCAGCAACAATGACCATTGTTAAAGGGAGGCGTGTCGACACACCGCCCTCCACTCCCGCGCGCAACGGCCGTCGACACGAACGAAACAGCTGATCCGGCCGCCTATGCCCACACGCCTTGCCTCGGAAACCCCAACGCCGCCGCAAACAAACACACAGAGCCAAACCACGCAAGCAAATAATCACCGCCTCTCGCACAACAACACACAGCCCGCCATCTCCGTCGCGATCGATACAAAGACACACAATAACAAACACACAAACGAAGCAGCTCCACACACAGCCAGCCACATGACACGTTTCCTTTCCTTCTCCCCTCCCAGTCACATCACGTCGCTCAAACGGAAAGAAAGAAACAAACAAACAAACAACACAGCGCACACACGCAGCAACAACAACACAGACTCTTTCGCACTTTTCAACTTCCGAACAGTGTGGTGGCCCTGAAAAGGGCCGTTTTCTAGTCTCTCCCACCCACAAGCACGGCCGCGGGAAGGCCAGCGCCCGCTGCGACGCAGCCTAACCGCCGAAACCGTACAGGGTGCGCCCCTGCCTCTTCAGGGCGTACACCACGTCCATGGCCGTCACAGTCTTGCGCTTGGCGTGCTCAGTGTACGTCACCGCGTCGCGGATCACGTTCTCCAGGAACACCTTCAGCACCCCGCGGGTCTCCTCGTAGATCAGACCAGAGATGCGCTTCACGCCGCCCCTGCGAGCCAGGCGGCGGATGGCGGGCTTCGTGATGCCCTGGATGTTGTCGCGCAACACCTTGCGGTGCCGCTTGGCGCCACCCTTGCCGAGCCCCTTTCCTCCCTTGCCGCGGCCTGTCATCCTTCCTTCCTCGGGCAAAGCAAAACGTGCACAAACAGCAGCTGCAGCGGCTGGCGAGTCGGCTACGGTCTGCGCCCAGCGCGCCCGCCGCCCCCCTATATAGACTCTGGCCCGCCCTCCCCCCACCACGCGCAACCGAGGGCATATAAGCGCAGCACGGAGGCGCGCGGGCCCGTTGTCAAGGCAGCACCGGACGCCGCGCCGCACCTAACCTCCACGCACGCCGCTCCGCTACCGCTACCGCTACCGCCATGGCCCGCACAAAGCAAACGGCCCGCAAGTCCACCGGCGGAAAGGCGCCGCGCAAACAGCTCGCCACCAAGGCGGCGAGGAAGAGCGCGCCCGCCACCGGAGGCGTCAAGAAGCCCCACCGCTACAGGCCGGGCACCGTCGCCCTGCGAGAAATCAGGCGCTACCAGAAGAGCACAGAGCTGCTCATCCGCAAGCTGCCATTCCAGCGCCTAGTGCGCGAGATCGCCCAGGACTTCAAGACCGACCTGCGCTTCCAGAGCTCCGCAGTCATGGCCCTGCAGGAGGCCAGCGAGGCCTACCTCGTCGGCCTCTTCGAAGACACCAACCTGTGCGCAATCCACGCCAAGCGCGTCACCATCATGCCCAAGGACATCCAGCTCGCGCGCCGCATCCGCGGCGAGCGCGCCTAAACCGCGCCGCGGCACCGCACCGCACAAACAAAAACGGCCCTTTTCAGGGCCACTAACATCTCTCCGTCGCGAGCAAACTTTGTCGGTCGCCTGCCTCTCGCCCCGCAACCCAAAAACAAAAACCACCACTTCCCGTCCGTCCGCCACACCCGCTCACTCTGCCTGCCTGCTAGCAGCGCGCAACAATCACACATCATCCCTCCCCGGCGCTCAAAGCGCACAATACCCAACGGCCGACGTCACACCGCACGGGTGGGTGGGTGGCTGGCTGGCTGGCCGGCCGCCCGCCGCTTTCGTTTCGAAAACAAAAAAAACCCGCACTCCACTCCGACGGCCAACGGCCAGGCAGGCGCGCTCGCTCGCTCGCTCTACACGCCACCGAAATCCCCGCCGACTCCTTCCACATCTCAACGTGCCCCCCGTTGCAAAACATAACACACACAAAGGAACAAAACAAAACACAGACCAGACACGACTAGACAAGACAGACATCCGAGAAGAACGAACGCAGGCAAGCCAACCAACGTATTCAAACAAAACAACGTGACAGAAAACCAACCGTCGGCCGCCGCCACAAACACGGCGACAATCAACCACGACAACAACAACACCGCTTACCGCTACCGCCGCCCACACCCGCCACCGACCCCCGCAATCCAACCACCACGGCACGCAAACAGCATCCCCACGGGCATACAGAAACGCCAGACAGACACCCACACCAAACGCAACACGACAATCAAAACCTTCCCCGACGTGCTTTGATGGCCCTGAGAAGGGCCGTTTTGGGCCGCGCGTCTCTTGCGCGCCACTAGACGACGACGGGGGGTGGGGACGACGGAGTCAAGCGCCAAACCCTTCCTTTCCCATCTCTTTCTCCTCTACTCTACTTCTTCTTCTTGGGCGAAGCCTTCGCCTTAGACGGCGTCGTCGCCTTCTTCGGGCGCGGCGCCTTCGGCTTCTTCGTCGGAACCTTGGCGGCCTTCTTCGCCTTCGACGGCGACTTGGCCTTGGCCGGCTTGGCCGCAGCCGCCTTCTTCGCACCCGCGGGAGCGGCCGACGCCGCAGACGCCTTCTTGGCGGCGCCCGCCTTCCGACCGGTCGCCGCCTTCACGCCACCAGCCTTCTTTGCGCCGGCCGCACGGGCGCCCTTCTTCTCCTTGCTGGCCGGAGCGGCGCGCTTCTTCTTGGCACCGCCAGCACGAGCCTTGCCGCCCTCGGCCGCCCCCCCGCCGCCGGCGCCGGCAAGCTTGAACGAGCCGGACGCGCCCTTCCCCTTCGTCTGCACCAGCTCGCCCGCCACGACGGCCGACTTGAGGTACTTCTTGATAAACGGCGCCAGCTTCTCCGCGTCCAGCTTGTAGTGCGCGGCTATGTACTTCTTGATCGCCTGCAGCGACGACCCGCCGCGCTCCTTCAGACTCTTGATGGCGGCCGTCACCATCTCAGAGGTGCGCGGGTGCGCAGGCTTGGCGCGCGGCTTCTTCGCAGACGACGCAGACTTGGCCTTCTTCGTAGTGCCGGTGGCGGCGGGTGCCGCAGCAGTCTCGTTCGTAGCCGCCTGATCTGCCATTTCGACGACGCGCGTAACACACAGCGAGAGCGAGCGGGACGGCAGGCACGCAAGCACAGCACAGCAGCAGAGCAGAGAATCGGCTGTCGCATCATGGTGTAGTGTCCTCCAGGTTGACACTACTGGTGTGTGGGTGAAGTTCTGGTAGAATCGCTCTACCCTTCCTTCAACAAGTGGGACATCAGTGTCCTTCCAGGTTTTTCTTAGAGAGAAGCTTTTGGGTGTCTATGCTGCCCTGCTTCGTGGGCAATTTGATAATTGATGCTTGCTGCGGTTTTTTTTTTTTTTTTTTTTTTTTTTTTTTTTTTTTTTTTTTTTTTTTTTTTTTTTTTTCCGCAGCAGATGTGGCTAGGCGCTACTTGTTACGTAGCAATGTCTTCTAATCTGGTAGGGCGGCAACGTCTGCTGGCCTTCTCAGCAGGTCCGGCCAGCGGAGTGTGCGTCGCCAGTGTGGACGTTGTCCCAGATTCCTTATCAGCGGGTTGGTGGATGTACCCGCTTTGTTGTAGAAGTTTGTGGCCGCTTCTTCGAACCGCCTGCGTAGCGGTTCGATGTCTGCGACCACGTGAGTGTCCTCCGTCGGGAAGTCCCTTGGGAGGTGAAGAGCTAACCTGAGAGCCCTGTTCTGCAGTTTTTGCAGCCGCTCCAGGTTAGTTTGCGCCGTGTTGCCCCACACTACCGCCGCGTATTCGAGGAGAGGTCGAATTACGGACTTATATAGCGTGAGGCCGACGCAGGTAGGCAGCGTCGTAGTGGGGTTTAGCAGTGGGTAGAGGAGTCTTAGTCTACCCAGTGCTTTGCCCCTGATGCTCTCCACGTGTGGCCTCCAGGTGAGGTGCCGGTCCAGTGTGACGCCCAGGTACTTCGCAGTACCGTTCCACGGGACCGGGACGCCTCGGACCGAGACTGTGGGCGCGTCGTCCTTGACGTGTCTCGTCGCAATGACGATGGCCTGGGATTTCTCCCCATTGTAGGCCAGGCGCCATTTTTTCGCCCAGTCAGTGAGGGCGTCGGTGGCCGTCTGAAGTTTCCGCTGCAACGCCTCGACGCATCTGCTGCGGCTGTACACGGCCGTGTCGTCCGCATACAGCGCCAGGTTGACGTGGGCTGTGCGCGGTGGGTCGGCCGTGTACAGAGAGTAGAGCGTCGGCCCAACGACCGAGCCTTGAGGAGCAGAGAATCACAAGGCCCAGCCAGTGTCGCGGGCGGGCGCGGACGGCCGAGAGAGCGGCCGCCACTCTGCGCGCCGCCGCGCCGCGCCTCCCGCGCTTGCTACCGCCCAACGTCCGACAGCCTGTGCGGAGCAGCCCCAAACCTGCGCCACAACCGCCCGCGCCTTTCAAACCACCGAGGATGGGGCTACACACAGCCACACCACAGTCGCCAACCAGTCGCCACGGCAGCGCCGCAAACCACGGCCAAACTGCAGCTACCGCGCGCTACAGCCTGGGTCGGCCCGCCGAGAATCGCCGCCCCCGCCCAAATGCCGCCCCCACAGCCCCAGCCGACGACCCGCCACAATGGCCAAACCTTCGGCAAAACTCCCACACCGTCGCCGCGGCAGCCCGGCCAGCGCGGCCGGCGCCACAGCCACACAAGCCGAGGCGTGCGGCGATGACGGCCGTGCAAACGCGCCTCCGCCGCCCCATCGCCTTCCGTCGCCCTCCCGCCGTTTCCCGATCGGCCCGCAGCCGTCGGGCCACATCGCGCGCCGTCCTCCTCCTCTCGCCCGCCAACATTCACAGCCGTTTCTCAACAATTGCCCGCCGCAAACGGACGCCGCCTGCGCAACAGGCGCCGCCGCCCCTCGCCGCTTCCCACCCACAACCCCTCGACCGAGGCAAACCGCAATCCGAATCTACAGACCAACCCAATCTGCCGTCAAGCACACACGACAGCCGACCTTACACGTTACGCGTTACACATTACGTTTACACGTCTACGTTAGGTTAGGTTAGGTGGACGTGGGTTAGGTTAAGGGGACTTGGGTTAGGTTAAGCGTCAAACCTAGGTTAAGCATTCAAACACGTCAGGCGTCAGAGGTTAGGTTAGGTTAGGTTAGGTTACACGTTAGGTTAGGTTAAGGGGTCAGTGCTAGGTTAAGAAGCGTCAAACGTAGGTTAAAAAAGCGTTCAAACGTGAGGCGTGAGCCGGACAGCTTACCTTACGTAGACGTTAGGGGCTCACAGGCTGAGCTCACCTCGCCACACCACAGGTTAGGTTCGGTTCGGTTCGGTTCGGTTCGGTTCGCTCGGCTCAGCGTAAAGCGCCGAGGTCAGGGTTACGTTCGTTCACCTTCGGGCGCCACACTTTCGGTTGAAAGGTCGCGACGGGACGACGTCGGCAGGCACGCCGCAAACGAACAAAAACGTACAGACGGGGGAGCAGCACGACCACGACCAGACACCGAGCGCGAACGAGACACACGCGAACCACCCCCACCGGCCAAAGGGCACCACACAACAACCCCCCAGAGCACCACGTGTCGACACCAGAGCAACCCGCCGCTCACGCGACAGACATGGCTGGCACCGAAGGGCAACCGCCCGCAACTGCGCTTTCCGCGCCGGCCCGGATGCACGTCGTGCTACAACAACACCACTACCGTACACAGCCGCTGTTCACAACATCACTATCAATGGCGCGCCCGCGGCTCGCCGCCGTCGCAGTCGCAGCCCCAACGCCAGCACTTTTGCACCACCATTCACACGCACCGCAACACAGCTCGCCGACACAGCCGAACAAAACAAACACCACACAACAACAGCAACAACGCCGCCGCCTCTACTTGTGCCGGCGACCCACCCCGCCGATGGCGCACCTTTCGCCAGCCGGCAATCGACACACACGCACGCACCCACCCACCGGGGCCCAGTGCAAAAAAAAAAAAACACAAAAACAAAAAAACAAAACAACACAAACGACACGGGAAGCGCACACCGCCACTTCGCGCGCACGCCACCAACCAGTCGTCGTCTCAAAATAACAAACACAAACAAAATAAACTAACAACTAGGGCAACACAAAACAAAAACGCCTCGCACGAACCGCCCACAAAAAGGACAAGCACACGCACAGCCTCTGCTGACGACCACGACGCAGCGGCACGCTGCTCCTGTCCCGCGCCCCGCGCCCCGCGCCCCACTCGATTCACAACTCACGCGACACCGTCAACGACGGGCTCGCTTCCCGCAACCTACCACCTTTCCGCCACGACGCACAGCCCCAGCCCCACCCGACGACTGCACTTTCACCACCGCCTCCCCCTTCCCCCCCAAAACACACACACACACACAGCCAGCCAAAAACGCACTCGCGACCCACACATGCACGTGCATCGGCACACGCCAACCAGTCAACGTCGACAACCACACGCAAGGCTCGAAACGAAAACGAAACCGGCGTCCTTCCACGTTGCCATCAAGCTACGCGACACAAGACACAAGGAACCAACACAACAGCCGGCCCCACTAATTCCCACTCTCACGCCGCAAAAAGCACACCGAAACCGCCAAACACGCACGCACATTCCCCTTCGCACTGACACCACCGACCGGCTCGCTACCACACACCCTCTCGGCAGCCGTTTCACGCCAATTCGCCACACAGTCGACAAGCGCCCGCCCTGTACGGCACACGCAACGACGCAGCGCAGCAAAGGGCGCCCGCAACACATACCTCTCCGCCGCCCGACGCGCCAACCGCCACACCACACCGCCAGCCACTCGCAAATTGTGCACTGCCACCAGCCACA
>NW_026048290.1:25000-40000 GCF_023864345.2 Schistocerca serialis cubense | reverse complement strand
CGACCAACCTCGTGGCCGTACCCCGCGCAACACGCTTTGACGCGCCCCCCCCACCCACAATCAAAATGCACACATACATCACAGCCGTCCACACAAACAACAACAACAACAATTCCGCCCTTCCCGCAAAAGGCAAGTTGGTGGCCCTGAAAAGGGCCGTTTTGCCGCTCTCGCAACGGAGGAGCCTTCTCCATCCTTCCTTCCATTCCAGAGCCACCTCCTTACTTGGAGCTCGTGTACTTGGTCACCGCCTTCGTGCCCTCGCTCACGGCGTGCTTGGCCAGCTCGCCAGGCAGCAACAGCCGCACAGCGGTCTGGATCTCGCGGGACGTGATGGTCGAGCGCTTGTTGTAGTGCGCCAGGCGAGACGCCTCGGCCGCAATGCGCTCGAAAATGTCGTTCACGAAGCTGTTCATGATGCTCATCGCCTTCGACGAGATGCCCGTGTCAGGGTGCACCTGCTTCAGCACCTTGTAGATGTAGATGGCATAGCTCTCCTTCCTCTTGCGCTTCTTCTTCTTGTCGCCCTTCGAAATGTTCTTCTGCGCCTTGCCAGCCTTCTTGGCGGCCTTCCCGCTAGTCTTGGGCGGCATCTCGAACCAACGTACGGCAGCAGCAACACCAGTAGCAAGCGCTCCGCTCTAGTCAGCGTCTCCCCACACAGTGGCACCCGCCGCCAGCCGCCGCCGCACCTTTACCAGCTCGCCCTGTTGCGGCCGCCGACCAATGGGGCGCGCGCGCAACCGGCCGCCGCACCCGAGCCCATAAAGCACCCCCACCCCGGCTGCGCCGGCACGCACGCACGCGACGCACGCGACTCGTGTTCGAGATGGCGAGCGAGCAAGACGTTTGTGACGCGCGCGCGGTCGCGGCAGCTGCCGCCGCCGCGCCGGAGCTGTCTGATCGCCGTCCGGCGGCGCCTGCGCCCTTTGCGGCCCCATCGGACGCTCCACTTATGACGACCCGGCAACCCCAGGAGGACCAAGAGTATATGACGACTACGCGCGACCAGGACGATGAGATGGACTACTCTACCGACCCTCCCCGTGAGGACTGCGCTGCCGGCGCCCCGCAGAGGGTGCTTCAGCGCAAGCGATCGGCTGTCACGTCCGCCAGTGACGACCCACACACCTCTGGTACGAGTGACGCTGGATTCAAGAAACCACCACCTAAGAAGAGGGCGGCTCCACGACAGCGCACGCCCGTTGTCCCTGTGCCTACTGCCAATCAGTACGACGCCCTACAGGATGGCGCCGACTCTGAAGATCCCGACGAGCCTCCACCGGCGACCGCCGACGATGCTACGCATCGCTCCGGCCCTAAGCTGCCGCCGATTGTTATCGACTACCCTGACGATTATCTGACGCTTCGGGACTGGCTCCAAGCCAACCTCAAGAACGCTTTTACCGCCAAACACTGCGGCGAAGACCGTCTGAAGCTGACAGTCGCCACTACTGAAGATTACGTGGCTGTTATGGATATGGTTGGTGCACGTGGGATCCCAAACTACACCTTCCCCACCGTACGACCCAAAGTTCTCAAGGTTGCCATGCGAGGCATACCGCTGAAGATGAAGGCGGACGCCTTTAAAGACGGCCTCATCACCATGGGATTCGCGCCTACTGCAGTCACCCGGATGAAGATGCCTGGTACCCAGCGCCCCATCCCTTTGATGGAGATCGTGTTGCCTGATACGCCTGATAACAGGCAAATCTACCAAGTCACCCGGTTTTATGACCTCTCGGTGACTGTCGAGAAGTTACGCGCACGGAAGGGCCTCGTCCAATGCTACAATTGCCAGGAGCCGGGCCACACTTCCCGCCTCTGTCGCATGAGGCCCCGATGTGTCAAGTGTGGCGAGGGTCACCTCAGCCAGCAGTGTACCCGGTCCCGGGACGAACCAGCCACCTGTGCCCTGTGCAAGCGGGCTCATCCTGCGAGTTACCGCGGTTGCGCTGTCCACAAGGCAGCCAGCCGCCGCCAGCGTGGACTACCTCCCTTGCGGCCGACGTCCCGCTCCGATGGCCAACAGCAGCGGCGCCGAGCTGCGCCACCGCCTGCTCCACCTGCTACTCCTCCGCGGCAACCCGCCCAGCGGCGCCTGCTTGCTGCTCGGGCGGACCTTGGTTACGCCGACGTCCTCCAGGGCCGGACGACGCCTCCTCCTGCCCCTGCTGTCCAGCCTCTGCGACGCTCTGAAGACGGGCCTGCTCCACCTGCTGCAGCTGCTGATTTCATCGCGGTCTTGCAAGAAGTCCAGGCCACCCTCGTGGCTGTTTCTGCCGCTCTGGCCCAGCTGCCGACCGCCATCACTGCTGCAGTCCATGCAGCCCTCCGAAGTTTCCCCACTGCCACGGCGATCGCATCCGCTGGCCATGGCTCACAACCTTAGGCGCCACCAGACCTTCACGGCTGTAACGTGGAACGCGAATGGCCTCTTTCCTGCGCTTCTCGAATTCCGGCAGTTCCTCCAGGATTACAGCGTGGATGTGTGTCTCCTCACCGAGACCCATCTCAAGCCTGGACTTCGAGCGAACGCACCGAATTACGTCTGCTATCGCGACGACAGGCTGACGGCTGGCGGTGGGACAGCCATCTATGTCAAGCGGACACTCCGACACTATCGTGTCCCTCTGCCGAGGTTGGACTCCTGTGAAGCCACGGCCGTTGCAGTGGAGACGTCCCTTGGAACGGTCATCTTTCTCTCCGTGTACCGGCCGCCACGAGGCCACCTCACCGTCCATGATGCTGACACTCTCCTTCGTGCTGGGGTCAAGCTCTTCCTTGCCGGAGACCTGAATGCCAAGCACCAGCTCTGGAATTCTCGGACGCTGAACGTCAGTGGGAGGCGGCTCTATCACGCCGCTGAGAGGGCACGAGCTTCTGTGTATGGACCTGCTGAGCCGACGCACTACCCTTCGAACGGCTCTGCTCCCGACGTTTTGGACATTTGTCTCGTCAAGGGTGTCGACTGGTTTGTCACCCCCGACGTTCTGCACGCCTTGAGCTCCGACCACTTGCCGGTGCTCTTTCGACTACATGTCACTCCGCTTCCACCGGCGGCGAAGCTCGACACCCGGAAGACCGACTGGCCGCGCTTCAGGCAGCTTGTTCTGCAACGCCTCCCGGATGAGCCACCTCCACTGGACACGGATGTCAATGCTGCTCTTAACACGCTGACTGCGGCTCTCACCACGGCTGTTGCTGACTCCACTACGCCTCCGCGGGTTTCTTCAGTGGCAGCTCCAGCACTCCCTGCAGACTTACGGGACCTTATCCGAGAACGAAACCGTCTCAACAGAGTTTGGCATGAAACACGCCAGCCCGTGCTGAAGCGGCGTATCAATCATCTCCGCCGCGTCATCAAGGCTGCCCTTGCTGCTCACCGTATCCGCCGGTGGGAGGAGAAGCTTGCCTCAGTTGATCCTGGGGCCGACACGTGGGAGTTGGTCCGTTCCCTCACACGGCACCGCCCACACATGCCGCCGCTCACAACTACCGATGGACCTGCTTACACGCCCGCCGCTAAAGCCGAGGCCCTGGCGACGACTTTTGAGGCCAACTTCCGGCCCCTTGCGGCGCCGGTCGACAACGAGAACGTCCGCACAGTTGAAACCAGACTTGCTGCCTTCCTCCACGGCGATCACGGTGACGCCACCATTGTCCCAACATCGGAAAGGGAGGTCACTGACCATCTTCGCCGACTTCCCCAGACGAAGGCCCCGGGGCACGACAACGTTGACGGGAGAGTCCTCCGCATGCTGCCCAGGATTGCCATCCTGTATGTGGTCGCTCTCTTTAACGCCATCTTTCACCAACTGCAGTACCCAGAAGCTTGGAAGAAGGCTGTCGTCGTGGCGGTCCCGAAGCCGGGCAAAAACAGGACAGTACCGGAGCATTATCGCCCCATCAGTCTCCTCCCGACGCTGAGTAAAGTTTTCGAGAGGATCCTCCTCTCTAGGTTCGGCCGGCTGCTTCACCAGGACAACATCATTCCTCGGGAACAGTTTGGCTTCCGCCAGCACCACTCCACCACCCAACAGTTGCTCCGCGTCGTCGAGGAGGCGACACTGGCGTTCAACAATCGGGAGTTTTGCGGCCTTGTCTTGCTTGATGTGTCCAAGGCCTTCGACACCGTCTGGCACCACGGCCTGCTCTTCAAGTTGTTCCATCTCGGCATCCCTTCGTGCTTCGTCCGCCTACTTGGCACCTACCTTGAGGGCCGTACATTTGTCGTCCGAGTTGGCAGCACGACTTCCTCTGTTCGCCCGGTACTTGCTGGAGTGCCACAAGGGAGTGTTCTGGGCCCGATATTGTATGCTGTCTACACCTCTGACCTGCCGATTTCCCCGAGGGTTGGTCGTGCCATCTATGCTGATGACACGGCCCTTTTCTCGCGCCATCGCAACATCGACGCCGTCCTCCGACGTCTGCAAGCTGCTCTGCAGGACCTCGAGCGCTGGGCCGCCGACTGGCGGATCGGCTTCAACGCCACCAAATCTCAGGCGATGCTCCTCACTCGCCGTCTCCCACCTGACGTGCCGCCCCTGGTGCTTTGTAATCAGGCCATCACCTGGACCACGACTGCTACCTACCTCGGGGTCATTCTCGATCGCACCCTGACATGGAAGCCTCACGTCACCGCTGTACACCGGAAGACATCTCAGAGGGCTGGGGCATTGTACCCCATGCTCAACGAAACTTCCTCGCTCCCTGTCGCCAACGGACTGCATATCTATCGCACGTGCATTCGTCCGGTTATGGACTATGCCTGTGAAGTCTGGGGCAATGCTGCCCCCTCCCATATTCAGAGGCTCCAGCAACTACAAAACAAGCTCTTGCGCCGAGTTTACCATGTGCCGCGTGATTTCCCTCATCGCCCCCTCCATCAGGCGGCTGAGGAACCCCTCGTCCGGGAGAGATTTAAAGACGCAGCGCGCCGGTTTTATAATGCCACCCGCACTTCAGACAATCCCCTCGTCCAGAGGTTAGGACGACACAATGACCATCACGACCACTACAGGCGGCCCGTTGCCCTGATCGAATAATCAGGTCAGCCCAGAAGACTCACCACCACTTCTTCCTCTCAGTGACTTCCAGATATCATACGCGCTGACCACCGCCAACCACCCCCTGCAGCCTTGGTAGGAAATGCCTTTAGGTAAACCCTACGTTCACGATAGCCTGGGATGTTCCACACCCAGTCCAGACGAAAGGAGGCCGCGCGCGCCGGCACGCACTCCGCTGCTCGACTCGCTGCCGCTCGCACCGGTCGTTTTCGTTTCCGTTTCGTGTGCACCGTCGCTAGCCCATCGCCATGTCCGGACGCGGAAAGGGAGGCAAAGTCAAGGGCAAGTCAAAGTCCCGCTCAAGCAGGGCTGGGCTCCAGTTCCCGGTCGGCAGAATCCACCGCCTCCTGCGCAAGGGAAACTACGCAGAGCGCGTCGGCGCCGGGGCGCCCGTCTACCTCGCCGCCGTCATGGAGTACCTCGCGGCTGAGGTGCTCGAGCTGGCCGGAAACGCGGCCCGCGACAACAAGAAGACGCGCATCATCCCGCGCCACCTGCAGCTTGCCATCCGCAACGACGAGGAGCTCAACAAGCTCCTGTCGGGCGTCACCATCGCACAGGGTGGTGTCCTGCCCAACATCCAGGCCGTCCTGCTGCCAAAGAAGACCGAGAAGAAGGCCTAAAGGAGGCCAGGCAATCGCAGCCGCCGCGTGCTCCCCTGCACGCAACGCGCTTTGCCGGCTCGGCCCGGCCCACAACAATCGGCCCTTTTCAGGGCCACCACACAAACCTACGTCCAAAGCAAAATTTCAGTCGTCCTCGCCGCACCTTGTTTTGTTTTAACTTTGCACTGTCACAGCACAGCCGCCGCCGGCGCACGTCCGCCATCTTGTCGTCCACACAGCCCGTGTGGCCCAACACACACACACACACACACACATTTTGCACGGTCGCAGTCGCCTTCCAAACCGACAACGGCAGCAACAATGACCATTGTTAAAGGGAGGCGTGTCGACACACCGCCCTCCACTCCCGCGCGCAACGGCCGTCGACACGAACGAAACAGCTGATCCGGCCGCCTATGCCCACACGCCTTGCCTCGGAAACCCCAACGCCGCCGCAAACAAACACACAGAGCCAAACCACGCAAGCAAATAATCACCGCCTCTCGCACAACAACACACAGCCCGCCATCTCCGTCGCGATCGATACAAAGACACACAATAACAAACACACAAACGAAGCAGCTCCACACACAGCCAGCCACATGACACGTTTCCTTTCCTTCTCCCCTCCCAGTCACATCACGTCGCTCAAACGGAAAGAAAGAAACAAACAAACAAACAACACAGCGCACACACGCAGCAACAACAACACAGACTCTTTCGCACTTTTCAACTTCCGAACAGTGTGGTGGCCCTGAAAAGGGCCGTTTTCTAGTCTCTCCCACCCACAAGCACGGCCGCGGGAAGGCCAGCGCCCGCTGCGACGCAGCCTAACCGCCGAAACCGTACAGGGTGCGCCCCTGCCTCTTCAGGGCGTACACCACGTCCATGGCCGTCACAGTCTTGCGCTTGGCGTGCTCAGTGTACGTCACCGCGTCGCGGATCACGTTCTCCAGGAACACCTTCAGCACCCCGCGGGTCTCCTCGTAGATCAGACCAGAGATGCGCTTCACGCCGCCCCTGCGAGCCAGGCGGCGGATGGCGGGCTTCGTGATGCCCTGGATGTTGTCGCGCAACACCTTGCGGTGCCGCTTGGCGCCACCCTTGCCGAGCCCCTTTCCTCCCTTGCCGCGGCCTGTCATCCTTCCTTCCTCGGGCAAAGCAAAACGTGCACAAACAGCAGCTGCAGCGGCTGGCGAGTCGGCTACGGTCTGCGCCCAGCGCGCCCGCCGCCCCCCTATATAGACTCTGGCCCGCCCTCCCCCCCACCACGCGCAACCGAGGGCATATAAGCGCAGCACGGAGGCGCGCGGGCCCGTTGTCAAGGCAGCACCGGACGCCGCGCCGCACCTAACCTCCACGCACGCCGCTCCGCTACCGCTACCGCTACCGCCATGGCCCGCACAAAGCAAACGGCCCGCAAGTCCACCGGCGGAAAGGCGCCGCGCAAACAGCTCGCCACCAAGGCGGCGAGGAAGAGCGCGCCCGCCACCGGAGGCGTCAAGAAGCCCCACCGCTACAGGCCGGGCACCGTCGCCCTGCGAGAAATCAGGCGCTACCAGAAGAGCACAGAGCTGCTCATCCGCAAGCTGCCATTCCAGCGCCTAGTGCGCGAGATCGCCCAGGACTTCAAGACCGACCTGCGCTTCCAGAGCTCCGCAGTCATGGCCCTGCAGGAGGCCAGCGAGGCCTACCTCGTCGGCCTCTTCGAAGACACCAACCTGTGCGCAATCCACGCCAAGCGCGTCACCATCATGCCCAAGGACATCCAGCTCGCGCGCCGCATCCGCGGCGAGCGCGCCTAAACCGCGCCGCGGCACCGCACCGCACAAACAAAAACGGCCCTTTTCAGGGCCACTAACATCTCTCCGTCGCGAGCAAACTTTGTCGGTCGCCTGCCTCTCGCCCCGCAACCCAAAAACAAAAACCACCACTTCCCGTCCGTCCGCCACACCCGCTCACTCTGCCTGCCTGCTAGCAGCGCGCAACAATCACACATCATCCCTCCCCGGCGCTCAAAGCGCACAATACCCAACGGCCGACGTCACACCGCACGGGTGGGTGGGTGGCTGGCTGGCTGGCCGGCCGCCCGCCGCTTTCGTTTCGAAAACAAAAAAAACCCGCACTCCACTCCGACGGCCAACGGCCAGGCAGGCGCGCTCGCTCGCTCGCTCTACACGCCACCGAAATCCCCGCCGACTCCTTCCACATCTCAACGTGCCCCCCGTTGCAAAACATAACACACACAAAGGAACAAAACAAAACACAGACCAGACACGACTAGACAAGACAGACATCCGAGAAGAACGAACGCAGGCAAGCCAACCAACGTATTCAAACAAAACAACGTGACAGAAAACCAACCGTCGGCCGCCGCCACAAACACGGCGACAATCAACCACGACAACAACAACACCGCTTACCGCTACCGCCGCCCACACCCGCCACCGACCCCCGCAATCCAACCACCACGGCACGCAAACAGCATCCCCACGGGCATACAGAAACGCCAGACAGACACCCACACCAAACGCAACACGACAATCAAAACCTTCCCCGACGTGCTTTGATGGCCCTGAGAAGGGCCGTTTTGGGCCGCGCGTCTCTTGCGCGCCACTAGACGACGACGGGGGGTGGGGACGACGGAGTCAAGCGCCAAACCCTTCCTTTCCCATCTCTTTCTCCTCTACTCTACTTCTTCTTCTTGGGCGAAGCCTTCGCCTTAGACGGCGTCGTCGCCTTCTTCGGGCGCGGCGCCTTCGGCTTCTTCGTCGGAACCTTGGCGGCCTTCTTCGCCTTCGACGGCGACTTGGCCTTGGCCGGCTTGGCCGCAGCCGCCTTCTTCGCACCCGCGGGAGCGGCCGACGCCGCAGACGCCTTCTTGGCGGCGCCCGCCTTCCGACCGGTCGCCGCCTTCACGCCACCAGCCTTCTTTGCGCCGGCCGCACGGGCGCCCTTCTTCTCCTTGCTGGCCGGAGCGGCGCGCTTCTTCTTGGCACCGCCAGCACGAGCCTTGCCGCCCTCGGCCGCCCCCCCGCCGCCGGCGCCGGCAAGCTTGAACGAGCCGGACGCGCCCTTCCCCTTCGTCTGCACCAGCTCGCCCGCCACGACGGCCGACTTGAGGTACTTCTTGATAAACGGCGCCAGCTTCTCCGCGTCCAGCTTGTAGTGCGCGGCTATGTACTTCTTGATCGCCTGCAGCGACGACCCGCCGCGCTCCTTCAGACTCTTGATGGCGGCCGTCACCATCTCAGAGGTGCGCGGGTGCGCAGGCTTGGCGCGCGGCTTCTTCGCAGACGACGCAGACTTGGCCTTCTTCGTAGTGCCGGTGGCGGCGGGTGCCGCAGCAGTCTCGTTCGTAGCCGCCTGATCTGCCATTTCGACGACGCGCGTAACACACAGCGAGAGCGAGCGGGACGGCAGGCACGCAAGCACAGCACAGCAGCAGAGCAGAGAATCACAAGGCCCAGCCAGTGTCGCGGGCGGGCGCGGACGGCCGAGAGAGCGGCCGCCACTCTGCGCGCCGCCGCGCCGCGCCTCCCGCGCTTGCTACCGCCCAACGTCCGACAGCCTGTGCGGAGCAGCCCCAAACCTGCGCCACAACCGCCCGCGCCTTTCAAACCACCGAGGATGGGGCTACACACAGCCACACCACAGTCGCCAACCAGTCGCCACGGCAGCGCCGCAAACCACGGCCAAACTGCAGCTACCGCGCGCTACAGCCTGGGTCGGCCCGCCGAGAATCGCCGCCCCCGCCCAAATGCCGCCCCCACAGCCCCAGCCGACGACCCGCCACAATGGCCAAACCTTCGGCAAAACTCCCACACCGTCGCCGCGGCAGCCCGGCCAGCGCGGCCGGCGCCACAGCCACACAAGCCGAGGCGTGCGGCGATGACGGCCGTGCAAACGCGCCTCCGCCGCCCCATCGCCTTCCGTCGCCCTCCCGCCGTTTCCCGATCGGCCCGCAGCCGTCGGGCCACATCGCGCGCCGTCCTCCTCCTCTCGCCCGCCAACATTCACAGCCGTTTCTCAACAATTGCCCGCCGCAAACGGACGCCGCCTGCGCAACAGGCGCCGCCGCCCCTCGCCGCTTCCGACCCAACCCCTCGACCGAGGCAAACCGCAATCCGAATCTACAGACCAACCCAATCTGCCGTCAAGCACACACGACAGCCGACCTTACACGTTACGCGTTACACATTACGTTTACACGTCTACGTTAGGTTAGGTTAGGTGGACGTGGGTTAGGTTAAGGGGACTTGGGTTAGGTTAAGCGTCAAACCTAGGTTAAGCATTCAAACACGTCAGGCGTCAGAGGTTAGGTTAGGTTAGGTTAGGTTACACGTTAGGTTAGGTTAAGGGGTCAGTGCTAGGTTAAGAAGCGTCAAACGTAGGTTAAAAAAGCGTTCAAACGTGAGGCGTGAGCCGGACAGCTTACCTTACGTAGACGTTAGGGGCTCACAGGCTGAGCTCACCTCGCCACACCACAGGTTAGGTTCGGTTCGGTTCGGTTCGGTTCGGTTCGCTCGGCTCAGCGTAAAGCGCCGAGGTCAGGGTTACGTTCGTTCACCTTCGGGCGCCACACTTTCGGTTGAAAGGTCGCGACGGGACGACGTCGGCAGGCACGCCGCAAACGAACAAAAACGTACAGACGGGGGAGCAGCACGACCACGACCAGACACCGAGCGCGAACGAGACACACGCGAACCACCCCCACCGGCCAAAGGGCACCACACAACAACCCCCCAGAGCACCACGTGTCGACACCAGAGCAACCCGCCGCTCACGCGACAGACATGGCTGGCACCGAAGGGCAACCGCCCGCAACTGCGCTTTCCGCGCCGGCCCGGATGCACGTCGTGCTACAACAACACCACTACCGTACACAGCCGCTGTTCACAACATCACTATCAATGGCGCGCCCGCGGCTCGCCGCCGTCGCAGTCGCAGCCCCAACGCCAGCACTTTTGCACCACCATTCACACGCACCGCAACACAGCTCGCCGACACAGCCGAACAAAACAAACACCACACAACAACAGCAACAACGCCGCCGCCTCTACTTGTGCCGGCGACCCACCCCGCCGATGGCGCACCTTTCGCCAGCCGGCAATCGACACACACGCACGCACCCACCCACCGGGGCCCAGTGCAAAAAAAAAAAAACACAAAAACAAAAAAACAAAACAACACAAACGACACGGGAAGCGCACACCGCCACTTCGCGCGCACGCCACCAACCAGTCGTCGTCTCAAAATAACAAACACAAACAAAATAAACTAACAACTAGGGCAACACAAAACAAAAACGCCTCGCACGAACCGCCCACAAAAAGGACAAGCACACGCACAGCCTCTGCTGACGACCACGACGCAGCGGCACGCTGCTCCTGTCCCGCGCCCCGCGCCCCGCGCCCCACTCGATTCACAACTCACGCGACACCGTCAACGACGGGCTCGCTTCCCGCAACCTACCACCTTTCCGCCACGACGCACAGCCCCAGCCCCACCCGACGACTGCACTTTCACCACCGCCTCCCCCTTCCCCCCCAAAACACACACACACACACAGCCAGCCAAAAACGCACTCGCGACCCACACATGCACGTGCATCGGCACACGCCAACCAGTCAACGTCGACAACCACACGCAAGGCTCGAAACGAAAACGAAACCGGCGTCCTTCCACGTTGCCATCAAGCTACGCGACACAAGACACAAGGAACCAACACAACAGCCGGCCCCACTAATTCCCACTCTCACGCCGCAAAAAGCACACCGAAACCGCCAAACACGCACGCACATTCCCCTTCGCACTGACACCACCGACCGGCTCGCTACCACACACCCTCTCGGCAGCCGTTTCACGCCAATTCGCCACACAGTCGACAAGCGCCCGCCCTGTACGGCACACGCAACGACGCAGCGCAGCAAAGGGCGCCCGCAACACATACCTCTCCGCCGCCCGACGCGCCAACCGCCACACCACACCGCCAGCCACTCGCAAATTGTGCACTGCCACCAGCCACACGTCCAACACGCCGCGCCGCCTCCGGCCACCCGCCAGGGGGCGCTCACGTCCGCGACAACAGCGCGGCCCGCCGGGCCGGGCCGAACCGAACCGAGCCGCCGCTGCTCTGCACTCGGCACGGCCACACCCTGCTGCAGACCGGGCTCGTCCCTCTGTACGCGTCTGCCTGCGCATCAACACAACACGACCTTTTTTTTTTTTTTTTTCTCCTCTCTCTACCGCCATCCCTTCTTCTCGCGTTTTACCCGTTGTTGCAGCAGCGGCGCACACCTACACATCCACAGCCCCAGCCGAGCCGGCCTCACCTCAGGGCCCGCCGCCAGCGTCTCCTCCTCGGGCACAGGTGCGGTGCTGTGGCCGCCCATCCAACCGCATTGCTGGCCGTCCAGCCACCAGGCGTTCCCACTGCCGCGAGCCACGCCGCGCACCGACCCTGCTGCAGAAAACGAAGCATAGCCAGAGACCGACCGATACACAAAGCAAGCCGTCGCCTCGCCTCTTGTCCTTCCTGCCTTCCTTCCGCCCCCGCCCTTCTCACACCACCGCCTCTCCACTTTCGCCCCCCCCTCCTTTTTTTTTTTTGTTTTCTTCTTTCTTTCTTTCTTTGGCCCTCTCTCCTTCCCGCCATGGCGGTTACGGCACCGCCTGCAGCGGCAGATTTTTTGCGCCCACACGCCTACTCCTACCACCATTAACCTTGCCCTGCCCTGCCCTGCCCTGCCCTGCCCTGCCCATCAACGTCGCAGTCGAACCGACGCTTGCCAACACACTGCCCACGTTCCTTTCTCTTTTCGGCCTACGCCCATTACGCGCCGCCGCCACAGCGCCTTCCCTTCCCACAACACACCGACGTCATCACACGCACCCAAAACAGGGGCCACGACCGTGTTCCTCGCCCACTCCCATCCCGCACGGTACGCACATTCCCAACTACTACCGCGCACCCTCCCTTTCCAATCTGTGTGTGTCTCTCTGTGTCTGTGTCCTGTCCGCGCGTGACGCCTCTCAACATCCGCCGTCCCCCGTCCCGTTTTCGCCCCCATGCCGTCGTCGCGCCGCCTCCGCCCCTGTCCGCCCCGCACCACACCATACACCGCTGCTTGTCCCGGCCGTTGCCACCAAAGGCGCCGACCGCAAACGCGCCACGCCGCAGCCCCCGTGCGTCTCGCGCTCGCTTGCATCTCCGTGCCGACGCTGCCTCTCTTCCCGCTCGCACTCGACCTCGACAACACAGTCTTTGGCTCCGCCACTGCGTGTTCCGGTGGTACGCACGCTGCAACACGTATGTATTCATTACCAGAGCGATGGCGAGGCATGACAGCATCTCTGTCTGACCAGAGAGTTCTTTATCGCTGCTAGTCGGCGCTTGGACCGCGCCAGACGACAGTAGTGGCACGCACCGGGTCGCCAGGAACAGTTGTTATATATATATATTGTAGCGCGAGTCGGGAGAGGTAGTAGTCGGTCGACAGTAGTAGCGGGTGGACGGTTGTACTGAGCGGGCGTCGGCGGCGTGCTCTGCTCGTCTCGCGACTCTGGTCACGGTTCGGGACGATGTATAGTCTATTGTGTTATAATCAAAAGGTGGTGTGACGCTGCATTGCGCAAATCTGATAACGTATGTTCATTGTACTTATTTTGTTCAACAACAAAAGCCCCACTATTACTTTTTTTCTAAAGTAACTTTTGTCTCTTAACGAAAAACATTCACTTTTTAAAGACTACTTCCTATGGCATTTCCCTCCAAGGAGTGCAATTAATTACCAGCCAGCACTCATTCATTGCACACAGCTGTGTAAGGGGTATCTACAATTGAGGAGCGGATATAAATGCAATTTTTTGTTTTTTTTGTTTTTTTTTTTGTGTGTGTGTGTGTGTGTGTGTGTGTGTGTTGTAACCTCCCAGCAAAATTTAAAATAATGGACAATGTTATTTACGGATGCTAATGGACATTGCGCTAATTGTAACCTCGCCCACAATGAGAGGTATTGAAAATGGCAACAAAAATGTGAAATTCGCAATCTGACTCAAATATAAAGTCTTCACACAACATTTAAAAAAAGTCCGTTCAGTGACAAGAAACTTCAATTACACCGAAATAACGGTCTTTGGCCCTGTGCAAAACAATCAGAATTAAAGTCTTACCTCCGAATAAATGGATGTCACATTTCTGCTCTGGTTGTTGCGCAGCGCTTGGAGGAACTGCATTGCAAATAATAATATTCTCTTTTTTTGTCATTTTAGTGACATTTTTCTTCAAAGACGTGGAATGAAATGTGAAGTGCAACGAACTCTTTAGTTCAATAAACAATTAAATGTTTGAAAAATGCTTTTGAAATAAAAATTATTATTGGGGAACTTGTTGGAGAATAATTACAATAAATACAATTTTTCATTATCTAATGATTATATTAATTAACAGTATACCTTATTCACCATCTTGACCAGTGTTGCCGACCGCCTACATCACACAACCGCACTCGGCTGCTACTACTGACCGACCGCTCTGCATGACGACTATTAGCGTACTGCACGCGACGACTACTGACAGAGTACAGCCCTCAACTACACAGAGCTACGGACTCGCAACGACTACTCACTGACTGACTGACTGACTGAGAACCGCTCGCAACACTCGCGCAGTCCAGCGCAAACTCTCTGGTCACAGATGCTACAATGTCTCGCCATCGCTACTATGTTACATACGTGTTTCAGTGTCTTTTTCATTGGGGTAACGATCTTTGGCTCTTTTGATTCTGAATACAGGGCCAAAGGTCAACGCTGCTGCCCTTATACAATTTATCAGGTTTCATTATGTCTGTTGCAATGTTACATACGGTTCACTCTTTCATTAATATTATCGTTGGGTTTGTTTTGTAGGGACGTTAACATTCTGGCACATTTTTATTATCATCGGACTCTCTGCTATTTGTGCAGGGAGGTTATACCTGGGTCCATTTCCATTTCCATTTACATTTTAATATTGATAGACTTTTTGTTTTCTTGTTGTTTTTCCTTCTTTTTTTTTTTTGTTTGTTTTGTTTTTCCCGCTCTCACCACCACCGCCGCATCACGCCTTCCGTTTTCTTGGTTTCTTTTCTGTTCTTCAACTGCTTCAACATCACCGCGCCCCATTTCCACACCACAGCCGTCAGCCTCCAAGACGGGCGGGCGCAGTGTGCCCATTTCCGGCGCACAAGCACACCCGTACGGTACTCTCCTCGCCCCCACGCCACCAACAACACAGCGACCACGCGGCTTTCAGGCATGGCACGGCACGGCACCGGCGAAATGCG
>NW_026048290.1:12500-22500 GCF_023864345.2 Schistocerca serialis cubense | reverse complement strand
GGCACGCACTCCGCTGCTCGACTCGCTGCCGCTCGCACCGGTCGTTTTCGTTTCCGTTTCGTGTGCACCGTCGCTAGCCCATCGCCATGTCCGGACGCGGAAAGGGAGGCAAAGTCAAGGGCAAGTCAAAGTCCCGCTCAAGCAGGGCTGGGCTCCAGTTCCCGGTCGGCAGAATCCACCGCCTCCTGCGCAAGGGAAACTACGCAGAGCGCGTCGGCGCCGGGGCGCCCGTCTACCTCGCCGCCGTCATGGAGTACCTCGCGGCTGAGGTGCTCGAGCTGGCCGGAAACGCGGCCCGCGACAACAAGAAGACGCGCATCATCCCGCGCCACCTGCAGCTTGCCATCCGCAACGACGAGGAGCTCAACAAGCTCCTGTCGGGCGTCACCATCGCACAGGGTGGTGTCCTGCCCAACATCCAGGCCGTCCTGCTGCCAAAGAAGACCGAGAAGAAGGCCTAAAGGAGGCCAGGCAATCGCAGCCGCCGCGTGCTCCCCTGCACGCAACGCGCTTTGCCGGCTCGGCCCGGCCCACAACAATCGGCCCTTTTCAGGGCCACCACACAAACCTACGTCCAAAGCAAAATTTCAGTCGTCCTCGCCGCACCTTGTTTTGTTTTAACTTTGCACTGTCACAGCACAGCCGCCGCCGGCGCACGTCCGCCATCTTGTCGTCCACACAGCCCGTGTGGCCCAACACACACACACACACACACACATTTTGCACGGTCGCAGTCGCCTTCCAAACCGACAACGGCAGCAACAATGACCATTGTTAAAGGGAGGCGTGTCGACACACCGCCCTCCACTCCCGCGCGCAACGGCCGTCGACACGAACGAAACAGCTGATCCGGCCGCCTATGCCCACACGCCTTGCCTCGGAAACCCCAACGCCGCCGCAAACAAACACACAGAGCCAAACCACGCAAGCAAATAATCACCGCCTCTCGCACAACAACACACAGCCCGCCATCTCCGTCGCGATCGATACAAAGACACACAATAACAAACACACAAACGAAGCAGCTCCACACACAGCCAGCCACATGACACGTTTCCTTTCCTTCTCCCCTCCCAGTCACATCACGTCGCTCAAACGGAAAGAAAGAAACAAACAAACAAACAACACAGCGCACACACGCAGCAACAACAACACAGACTCTTTCGCACTTTTCAACTTCCGAACAGTGTGGTGGCCCTGAAAAGGGCCGTTTTCTAGTCTCTCCCACCCACAAGCACGGCCGCGGGAAGGCCAGCGCCCGCTGCGACGCAGCCTAACCGCCGAAACCGTACAGGGTGCGCCCCTGCCTCTTCAGGGCGTACACCACGTCCATGGCCGTCACAGTCTTGCGCTTGGCGTGCTCAGTGTACGTCACCGCGTCGCGGATCACGTTCTCCAGGAACACCTTCAGCACCCCGCGGGTCTCCTCGTAGATCAGACCAGAGATGCGCTTCACGCCGCCCCTGCGAGCCAGGCGGCGGATGGCGGGCTTCGTGATGCCCTGGATGTTGTCGCGCAACACCTTGCGGTGCCGCTTGGCGCCACCCTTGCCGAGCCCCTTTCCTCCCTTGCCGCGGCCTGTCATCCTTCCTTCCTCGGGCAAAGCAAAACGTGCACAAACAGCAGCTGCAGCGGCTGGCGAGTCGGCTACGGTCTGCGCCCAGCCTGTGCACCTCTTGTTGAAACTCCTCTGTGGGTTTCTGGATTTCACGAAGTTTCAGCACGTAGTGTGCTCTTCCTTCCATTTCTTCCTATTGCGAGATCTTTAGTTTCCTAGTTTTCGGTTGTCCATGTTTTGGTGCTTCATAATTTCGAGATTGATTGCGTCTTCGTCAGCGTGCTTGACGAAGATGGTGTGGCCAGCGCAGGTGCGCTCTCCACTCTTCTCGGCTGCCGAGTAGTCGTACTTTCGCGTTCTGCGAAGTTTCGGCGGTGGTGTAAAATATTACAGCCTGTTCTTCGATTCTTCTTCGGAGTCTCTGGACGTCCGCTATCTGATGGAGTTCCTCAGTTGGGAAGTCCGCCGGCAGATGGAGTGCCCATTTCAGTGCTCTGTTCTGCACTGCCTGGATCCGTTGTAAGTTGGTTGGTGCCGTGTTTCCCCATACGACCGCGGCGTATTCCAGCACTGGTCGTATGAGGGATTTGTAGAGGATCACCCCTAGGTGGTCTGGTAATGAAGAGCGTGGGTTTAGGATGGGGTACAGCATGTTCATGCGCCCCATTGCCTTTTTCCTCGTCTCTTCAATGTGTGGGCGCCACGTTAGACGTTTGTCTAGTGTGACGCCCAGATATTTTGCCGTTGCGCTCCAGGGGACCGGTCTTCCTCGTAATGTTATCTCCTGGAGGTCAGCCGGCACGTTCCGGTGTGCAATGACGATTGCCTGTGATTTGGCAGCGTTGTACGCCAGCCGCCACTTTGCCGCCCAGTCTTCCAAGTTGTTGGCTGCGGATTGCAGTCGCCTTTGAAGGAGTTGCGGCTGCATGCTGCGGCAGTACACTGCCGTATCGTCCGCGTACAGAGCGAGTTGCACCCGATCTGTGCGTGGTAGGTCGGCAGTGTACAGCGAGTATAGCACTGGGCCCAGGACCGAACCTTGCGGGACTCCGGCGAGTATTCGGCGTTCTGTGGAGATTCCACAGTCTGCCCGTACGTGAAACGTGCGACCCGCGAGGTAACTCTGCAGGAGTTTCACGTGTGGCCCAGGAATCCCCAATGTAAATAGTTTATAAAGGAGACCATTGTGCCACACTGAATCAAATGCACGAGACACGTCGAGCAGAAGCGCGCCGAAGTACTCGCGTCGGTCCAGGGCACAGAAGGCTTCCTCTGTCAGCCGCAGTAGTTGCTGTGTGGTGGAGTGTCCCTTCCGGAATCCAAACTGCTCGTCGGGCAGGATGCCCTCCGCGTCGATGTGATTTCCAAGACGCCGCAGGTAGCGCGCCCGCCGCCCCCCTATATAGACTCTGGCCCGCCCTCCCCCCCACCACGCGCAACCGAGGGCATATAAGCGCAGCACGGAGGCGCGCGGGCCCGTTGTCAAGGCAGCACCGGACGCCGCGCCGCACCTAACCTCCACGCACGCCGCTCCGCTACCGCTACCGCTACCGCCATGGCCCGCACAAAGCAAACGGCCCGCAAGTCCACCGGCGGAAAGGCGCCGCGCAAACAGCTCGCCACCAAGGCGGCGAGGAAGAGCGCGCCCGCCACCGGAGGCGTCAAGAAGCCCCACCGCTACAGGCCGGGCACCGTCGCCCTGCGAGAAATCAGGCGCTACCAGAAGAGCACAGAGCTGCTCATCCGCAAGCTGCCATTCCAGCGCCTAGTGCGCGAGATCGCCCAGGACTTCAAGACCGACCTGCGCTTCCAGAGCTCCGCAGTCATGGCCCTGCAGGAGGCCAGCGAGGCCTACCTCGTCGGCCTCTTCGAAGACACCAACCTGTGCGCAATCCACGCCAAGCGCGTCACCATCATGCCCAAGGACATCCAGCTCGCGCGCCGCATCCGCGGCGAGCGCGCCTAAACCGCGCCGCGGCACCGCACCGCACAAACAAAAACGGCCCTTTTCAGGGCCACTAACATCTCTCCGTCGCGAGCAAACTTTGTCGGTCGCCTGCCTCTCGCCCCGCAACCCAAAAACAAAAACCACCACTTCCCGTCCGTCCGCCACACCCGCTCACTCTGCCTGCCTGCTAGCAGCGCGCAACAATCACACATCATCCCTCCCCGGCGCTCAAAGCGCACAATACCCAACGGCCGACGTCACACCGCACGGGTGGGTGGGTGGCTGGCTGGCTGGCCGGCCGCCCGCCGCTTTCGTTTCGAAAACAAAAAAAACCCGCACTCCACTCCGACGGCCAACGGCCAGGCAGGCGCGCTCGCTCGCTCGCTCTACACGCCACCGAAATCCCCGCCGACTCCTTCCACATCTCAACGTGCCCCCCGTTGCAAAACATAACACACACAAAGGAACAAAACAAAACACAGACCAGACACGACTAGACAAGACAGACATCCGAGAAGAACGAACGCAGGCAAGCCAACCAACGTATTCAAACAAAACAACGTGACAGAAAACCAACCGTCGGCCGCCGCCACAAACACGGCGACAATCAACCACGACAACAACAACACCGCTTACCGCTACCGCCGCCCACACCCGCCACCGACCCCCGCAATCCAACCACCACGGCACGCAAACAGCATCCCCACGGGCATACAGAAACGCCAGACAGACACCCACACCAAACGCAACACGACAATCAAAACCTTCCCCGACGTGCTTTGATGGCCCTGAGAAGGGCCGTTTTGGGCCGCGCGTCTCTTGCGCGCCACTAGACGACGACGGGGGGTGGGGACGACGGAGTCAAGCGCCAAACCCTTCCTTTCCCATCTCTTTCTCCTCTACTCTACTTCTTCTTCTTGGGCGAAGCCTTCGCCTTAGACGGCGTCGTCGCCTTCTTCGGGCGCGGCGCCTTCGGCTTCTTCGTCGGAACCTTGGCGGCCTTCTTCGCCTTCGACGGCGACTTGGCCTTGGCCGGCTTGGCCGCAGCCGCCTTCTTCGCACCCGCGGGAGCGGCCGACGCCGCAGACGCCTTCTTGGCGGCGCCCGCCTTCCGACCGGTCGCCGCCTTCACGCCACCAGCCTTCTTTGCGCCGGCCGCACGGGCGCCCTTCTTCTCCTTGCTGGCCGGAGCGGCGCGCTTCTTCTTGGCACCGCCAGCACGAGCCTTGCCGCCCTCGGCCGCCCCCCCGCCGCCGGCGCCGGCAAGCTTGAACGAGCCGGACGCGCCCTTCCCCTTCGTCTGCACCAGCTCGCCCGCCACGACGGCCGACTTGAGGTACTTCTTGATAAACGGCGCCAGCTTCTCCGCGTCCAGCTTGTAGTGCGCGGCTATGTACTTCTTGATCGCCTGCAGCGACGACCCGCCGCGCTCCTTCAGACTCTTGATGGCGGCCGTCACCATCTCAGAGGTGCGCGGGTGCGCAGGCTTGGCGCGCGGCTTCTTCGCAGACGACGCAGACTTGGCCTTCTTCGTAGTGCCGGTGGCGGCGGGTGCCGCAGCAGTCTCGTTCGTAGCCGCCTGATCTGCCATTTCGACGACGCGCGTAACACACAGCGAGAGCGAGCGGGACGGCAGGCACGCAAGCACAGCACAGCAGCAGAGCAGAGAATCACAAGGCCCAGCCAGTGTCGCGGGCGGGCGCGGACGGCCGAGAGAGCGGCCGCCACTCTGCGCGCCGCCGCGCCGCGCCTCCCGCGCTTGCTACCGCCCAACGTCCGACAGCCTGTGCGGAGCAGCCCCAAACCTGCGCCACAACCGCCCGCGCCTTTCAAACCACCGAGGATGGGGCTACACACAGCCACACCACAGTCGCCAACCAGTCGCCACGGCAGCGCCGCAAACCACGGCCAAACTGCAGCTACCGCGCGCTACAGCCTGGGTCGGCCCGCCGAGAATCGCCGCCCCCGCCCAAATGCCGCCCCCACAGCCCCAGCCGACGACCCGCCACAATGGCCAAACCTTCGGCAAAACTCCCACACCGTCGCCGCGGCAGCCCGGCCAGCGCGGCCGGCGCCACAGCCACACAAGCCGAGGCGTGCGGCGATGACGGCCGTGCAAACGCGCCTCCGCCGCCCCATCGCCTTCCGTCGCCCTCCCGCCGTTTCCCGATCGGCCCGCAGCCGTCGGGCCACATCGCGCGCCGTCCTCCTCCTCTCGCCCGCCAACATTCACAGCCGTTTCTCAACAATTGCCCGCCGCAAACGGACGCCGCCTGCGCAACAGGCGCCGCCGCCCCTCGCCGCTTCCCACCCACAACCCCTCGACCGAGGCAAACCGCAATCCGAATCTACAGACCAACCCAATCTGCCGTCAAGCACACACGACAGCCGACCTTACACGTTACGCGTTACACATTACGTTTACACGTCTACGTTAGGTTAGGTTAGGTGGACGTGGGTTAGGTTAAGGGGACTTGGGTTAGGTTAAGCGTCAAACCTAGGTTAAGCATTCAAACACGTCAGGCGTCAGAGGTTAGGTTAGGTTAGGTTAGGTTACACGTTAGGTTAGGTTAAGGGGTCAGTGCTAGGTTAAGAAGCGTCAAACGTAGGTTAAAAAAGCGTTCAAACGTGAGGCGTGAGCCGGACAGCTTACCTTACGTAGACGTTAGGGGCTCACAGGCTGAGCTCACCTCGCCACACCACAGGTTAGGTTCGGTTCGGTTCGGTTCGGTTCGGTTCGCTCGGCTCAGCGTAAAGCGCCGAGGTCAGGGTTACGTTCGTTCACCTTCGGGCGCCACACTTTCGGTTGAAAGGTCGCGACGGGACGACGTCGGCAGGCACGCCGCAAACGAACAAAAACGTACAGACGGGGGAGCAGCACGACCACGACCAGACACCGAGCGCGAACGAGACACACGCGAACCACCCCCACCGGCCAAAGGGCACCACACAACAACCCCCCAGAGCACCACGTGTCGACACCAGAGCAACCCGCCGCTCACGCGACAGACATGGCTGGCACCGAAGGGCAACCGCCCGCAACTGCGCTTTCCGCGCCGGCCCGGATGCACGTCGTGCTACAACAACACCACTACCGTACACAGCCGCTGTTCACAACATCACTATCAATGGCGCGCCCGCGGCTCGCCGCCGTCGCAGTCGCAGCCCCAACGCCAGCACTTTTGCACCACCATTCACACGCACCGCAACACAGCTCGCCGACACAGCCGAACAAAACAAACACCACACAACAACAGCAACAACGCCGCCGCCTCTACTTGTGCCGGCGACCCACCCCGCCGATGGCGCACCTTTCGCCAGCCGGCAATCGACACACACGCACGCACCCACCCACCGGGGCCCAGTGCAAAAAAAAAAAAAACACAAAAACAAAAAAACAAAACAACACAAACGACACGGGAAGCGCACACCGCCACTTCGCGCGCACGCCACCAACCAGTCGTCGTCTCAAAATAACAAACACAAACAAAATAAACTAACAACTAGGGCAACACAAAACAAAAACGCCTCGCACGAACCGCCCACAAAAAGGACAAGCACACGCACAGCCTCTGCTGACGACCACGACGCAGCGGCACGCTGCTCCTGTCCCGCGCCCCGCGCCCCGCGCCCCACTCGATTCACAACTCACGCGACACCGTCAACGACGGGCTCGCTTCCCGCAACCTACCACCTTTCCGCCACGACGCACAGCCCCAGCCCCACCCGACGACTGCACTTTCACCACCGCCTCCCCCTTCCCCCCCAAAACACACACACACACACAGCCAGCCAAAAACGCACTCGCGACCCACACATGCACGTGCATCGGCACACGCCAACCAGTCAACGTCGACAACCACACGCAAGGCTCGAAACGAAAACGAAACCGGCGTCCTTCCACGTTGCCATCAAGCTACGCGACACAAGACACAAGGAACCAACACAACAGCCGGCCCCACTAATTCCCACTCTCACGCCGCAAAAAGCACACCGAAACCGCCAAACACGCACGCACATTCCCCTTCGCACTGACACCACCGACCGGCTCGCTACCACACACCCTCTCGGCAGCCGTTTCACGCCAATTCGCCACACAGTCGACAAGCGCCCGCCCTGTACGGCACACGCAACGACGCAGCGCAGCAAAGGGCGCCCGCAACACATACCTCTCCGCCGCCCGACGCGCCAACCGCCACACCACACCGCCAGCCACTCGCAAATTGTGCACTGCCACCAGCCACACGTCCAACACGCCGCGCCGCCTCCGGCCACCCGCCAGGGGGCGCTCACGTCCGCGACAACAGCGCGGCCCGCCGGGCCGGGCCGAACCGAACCGAGCCGCCGCTGCTCTGCACTCGGCACGGCCACACCCTGCTGCAGACCGGGCTCGTCCCTCTGTACGCGTCTGCCTGCGCATCAACACAACACGACCTTTTTTTTTTTTTTTTTCTCCTCTCTCTACCGCCATCCCTTCTTCTCGCGTTTTACCCGTTGTTGCAGCAGCGGCGCACACCTACACATCCACAGCCCCAGCCGAGCCGGCCTCACCTCAGGGCCCGCCGCCAGCGTCTCCTCCTCGGGCACAGGTGCGGTGCTGTGGCCGCCCATCCAACCGCATTGCTGGCCGTCCAGCCACCAGGCGTTCCCACTGCCGCGAGCCACGCCGCGCACCGACCCTGCTGCAGAAAACGAAGCATAGCCAGAGACCGACCGATACACAAAGCAAGCCGTCGCCTCGCCTCTTGTCCTTCCTGCCTTCCTTCCGCCCCCGCCCTTCTCACACCACCGCCTCTCCACTTTCGCCCCCCCCTCCTTTTTTTTTTTTGTTTTCTTCTTTCTTTCTTTCTTTGGCCCTCTCTCCTTCCCGCCATGGCGGTTACGGCACCGCCTGCAGCGGCAGATTTTTTGCGCCCACACGCCTACTCCTACCACCATTAACCTTGCCCTGCCCTGCCCTGCCCTGCCCTGCCCTGCCCATCAACGTCGCAGTCGAACCGACGCTTGCCAACACACTGCCCACGTTCCTTTCTCTTTTCGGCCTACGCCCATTACGCGCCGCCGCCACAGCGCCTTCCCTTCCCACAACACACCGACGTCATCACACGCACCCAAAACAGGGGCCACGACCGTGTTCCTCGCCCACTCCCATCCCGCACGGTACGCACATTCCCAACTACTACCGCGCACCCTCCCTTTCCAATCTGTGTGTGTCTCTCTGTGTCTGTGTCCTGTCCGCGCGTGACGCCTCTCAACATCCGCCGTCCCCCGTCCCGTTTTCGCCCCCATGCCGTCGTCGCGCCGCCTCCGCCCCTGTCCGCCCCGCACCACACCATACACCGCTGCTTGTCCCGGCCGTTGCCACCAAAGGCGCCGACCGCAAACGCGCCACGCCGCAGCCCCCGTGCGTCTCGCGCTCGCTTGCATCTCCGTGCCGACGCTGCCTCTCTTCCCGCTCGCACTCGACCTCGACAACACAGTCTTTGGCTCCGCCACTGCGTGTTCCGGTGGTACGCACGCTGCAACACGTATGTATTCATTACCAGAGCGATGGCGAGGCATGACAGCATCTCTGTCTGACCAGAGAGTTCTTTATCGCTGCTAGTCGGCGCTTGGACCGCGCCAGACGACAGTAGTGGCACGCACCGGGTCGCCAGGAACAGTTGTTATATATATATATTGTAGCGCGAGTCGGGAGAGGTAGTAGTCGGTCGACAGTAGTAGCGGGTGGACGGTTGTACTGAGCGGGCGTCGGCGGCGTGCTCTGCTCGTCTCGCGACTCTGGTCACGGTTCGGGACGATGTATAGTCTATTGTGTTATAATCAAAAGGTGGTGTGACGCTGCATTGCGCAAATCTGATAACGTATGTTCATTGTACTTATTTTGTTCAACAACAAAAGCCCCACTATTACTTTTTTTCTAAAGTAACTTTTGTCTCTTAACGAAAAACATTCACTTTTTAAAGACTACTTCCTATGGCATTTCCCTCCAAGGAGTGCAATTAATTACCAGCCAGCACTCATTCATTGCACACAGCTGTGTAAGGGGTATCTACAATTGAGGAGCGGATATAAATGCAATTTTTTGTTTTTTTTGTTTTTTTTTTTGTGTGTGTGTGTGTGTGTGTGTGTGTGTGTTGTAACCTCCCAGCAAAATTTAAAATAATGGACAATGTTATTTACGGATGCTAATGGACATTGCGCTAATTGTAACCTCGCCCACAATGAGAGGTATTGAAAATGGCAACAAAAATGTGAAATTCGCAATCTGACTCAAATATAAAGTCTTCACACAACATTTAAAAAAAGTCCGTTCAGTGACAAGAAACTTCAATTACACCGAAATAACGGTCTTTGGCCCTGTGCAAAACAATCAGAATTAAAGTCTTACCTCCGAATAAATGGATGTCACATTTCTGCTCTGGTTGTTGCGCAGCGCTTGGAGCAACTGCATTGCAAATAATAATATTCTCTTTTTTTGTCATTTTAGTGAC
>NW_026048290.1:0-7500 GCF_023864345.2 Schistocerca serialis cubense | reverse complement strand
ACGCCGCCCCTGCGAGCCAGGCGGCGGATGGCGGGCTTCGTGATGCCCTGGATGTTGTCGCGCAACACCTTGCGGTGCCGCTTGGCGCCACCCTTGCCGAGCCCCTTTCCTCCCTTGCCGCGGCCTGTCATCCTTCCTTCCTCGGGCAAAGCAAAACGTGCACAAACAGCAGCTGCAGCGGCTGGCGAGTCGGCTACGGTCTGCGCCCAGCGCGCCCGCCGCCCCCCTATATAGACTCTGGCCCGCCCTCCCCCCCACCACGCGCAACCGAGGGCATATAAGCGCAGCACGGAGGCGCGCGGGCCCGTTGTCAAGGCAGCACCGGACGCCGCGCCGCACCTAACCTCCACGCACGCCGCTCCGCTACCGCTACCGCTACCGCCATGGCCCGCACAAAGCAAACGGCCCGCAAGTCCACCGGCGGAAAGGCGCCGCGCAAACAGCTCGCCACCAAGGCGGCGAGGAAGAGCGCGCCCGCCACCGGAGGCGTCAAGAAGCCCCACCGCTACAGGCCGGGCACCGTCGCCCTGCGAGAAATCAGGCGCTACCAGAAGAGCACAGAGCTGCTCATCCGCAAGCTGCCATTCCAGCGCCTAGTGCGCGAGATCGCCCAGGACTTCAAGACCGACCTGCGCTTCCAGAGCTCCGCAGTCATGGCCCTGCAGGAGGCCAGCGAGGCCTACCTCGTCGGCCTCTTCGAAGACACCAACCTGTGCGCAATCCACGCCAAGCGCGTCACCATCATGCCCAAGGACATCCAGCTCGCGCGCCGCATCCGCGGCGAGCGCGCCTAAACCGCGCCGCGGCACCGCACCGCACAAACAAAAACGGCCCTTTTCAGGGCCACTAACATCTCTCCGTCGCGAGCAAACTTTGTCGGTCGCCTGCCTCTCGCCCCGCAACCCAAAAACAAAAACCACCACTTCCCGTCCGTCCGCCACACCCGCTCACTCTGCCTGCCTGCTAGCAGCGCGCAACAATCACACATCATCCCTCCCCGGCGCTCAAAGCGCACAATACCCAACGGCCGACGTCACACCGCACGGGTGGGTGGGTGGCTGGCTGGCTGGCCGGCCGCCCGCCGCTTTCGTTTCGAAAACAAAAAAAACCCGCACTCCACTCCGACGGCCAACGGCCAGGCAGGCGCGCTCGCTCGCTCGCTCTACACGCCACCGAAATCCCCGCCGACTCCTTCCACATCTCAACGTGCCCCCCGTTGCAAAACATAACACACACAAAGGAACAAAACAAAACACAGACCAGACACGACTAGACAAGACAGACATCCGAGAAGAACGAACGCAGGCAAGCCAACCAACGTATTCAAACAAAACAACGTGACAGAAAACCAACCGTCGGCCGCCGCCACAAACACGGCGACAATCAACCACGACAACAACAACACCGCTTACCGCTACCGCCGCCCACACCCGCCACCGACCCCCGCAATCCAACCACCACGGCACGCAAACAGCATCCCCACGGGCATACAGAAACGCCAGACAGACACCCACACCAAACGCAACACGACAATCAAAACCTTCCCCGACGTGCTTTGATGGCCCTGAGAAGGGCCGTTTTGGGCCGCGCGTCTCTTGCGCGCCACTAGACGACGACGGGGGGTGGGGACGACGGAGTCAAGCGCCAAACCCTTCCTTTCCCATCTCTTTCTCCTCTACTCTACTTCTTCTTCTTGGGCGAAGCCTTCGCCTTAGACGGCGTCGTCGCCTTCTTCGGGCGCGGCGCCTTCGGCTTCTTCGTCGGAACCTTGGCGGCCTTCTTCGCCTTCGACGGCGACTTGGCCTTGGCCGGCTTGGCCGCAGCCGCCTTCTTCGCACCCGCGGGAGCGGCCGACGCCGCAGACGCCTTCTTGGCGGCGCCCGCCTTCCGACCGGTCGCCGCCTTCACGCCACCAGCCTTCTTTGCGCCGGCCGCACGGGCGCCCTTCTTCTCCTTGCTGGCCGGAGCGGCGCGCTTCTTCTTGGCACCGCCAGCACGAGCCTTGCCGCCCTCGGCCGCCCCCCCGCCGCCGGCGCCGGCAAGCTTGAACGAGCCGGACGCGCCCTTCCCCTTCGTCTGCACCAGCTCGCCCGCCACGACGGCCGACTTGAGGTACTTCTTGATAAACGGCGCCAGCTTCTCCGCGTCCAGCTTGTAGTGCGCGGCTATGTACTTCTTGATCGCCTGCAGCGACGACCCGCCGCGCTCCTTCAGACTCTTGATGGCGGCCGTCACCATCTCAGAGGTGCGCGGGTGCGCAGGCTTGGCGCGCGGCTTCTTCGCAGACGACGCAGACTTGGCCTTCTTCGTAGTGCCGGTGGCGGCGGGTGCCGCAGCAGTCTCGTTCGTAGCCGCCTGATCTGCCATTTCGACGACGCGCGTAACACACAGCGAGAGCGAGCGGGACGGCAGGCACGCAAGCACAGCACAGCAGCAGAGCAGAGAATCACAAGGCCCAGCCAGTGTCGCGGGCGGGCGCGGACGGCCGAGAGAGCGGCCGCCACTCTGCGCGCCGCCGCGCCGCGCCTCCCGCGCTTGCTACCGCCCAACGTCCGACAGCCTGTGCGGAGCAGCCCCAAACCTGCGCCACAACCGCCCGCGCCTTTCAAACCACCGAGGATGGGGCTACACACAGCCACACCACAGTCGCCAACCAGTCGCCACGGCAGCGCCGCAAACCACGGCCAAACTGCAGCTACCGCGCGCTACAGCCTGGGTCGGCCCGCCGAGAATCGCCGCCCCCGCCCAAATGCCGCCCCCACAGCCCCAGCCGACGACCCGCCACAATGGCCAAACCTTCGGCAAAACTCCCACACCGTCGCCGCGGCAGCCCGGCCAGCGCGGCCGGCGCCACAGCCACACAAGCCGAGGCGTGCGGCGATGACGGCCGTGCAAACGCGCCTCCGCCGCCCCATCGCCTTCCGTCGCCCTCCCGCCGTTTCCCGATCGGCCCGCAGCCGTCGGGCCACATCGCGCGCCGTCCTCCTCCTCTCGCCCGCCAACATTCACAGCCGTTTCTCAACAATTGCCCGCCGCAAACGGACGCCGCCTGCGCAACAGGCGCCGCCGCCCCTCGCCGCTTCCCACCCACAACCCCTCGACCGAGGCAAACCGCAATCCGAATCTACAGACCAACCCAATCTGCCGTCAAGCACACACGACAGCCGACCTTACACGTTACGCGTTACACATTACGTTTACACGTCTACGTTAGGTTAGGTTAGGTGGACGTGGGTTAGGTTAAGGGGACTTGGGTTAGGTTAAGCGTCAAACCTAGGTTAAGCATTCAAACACGTCAGGCGTCAGAGGTTAGGTTAGGTTAGGTTAGGTTACACGTTAGGTTAGGTTAAGGGGTCAGTGCTAGGTTAAGAAGCGTCAAACGTAGGTTAAAAAAGCGTTCAAACGTGAGGCGTGAGCCGGACAGCTTACCTTACGTAGACGTTAGGGGCTCACAGGCTGAGCTCACCTCGCCACACCACAGGTTAGGTTCGGTTCGGTTCGGTTCGGTTCGGTTCGCTCGGCTCAGCGTAAAGCGCCGAGGTCAGGGTTACGTTCGTTCACCTTCGGGCGCCACACTTTCGGTTGAAAGGTCGCGACGGGACGACGTCGGCAGGCACGCCGCAAACGAACAAAAACGTACAGACGGGGGAGCAGCACGACCACGACCAGACACCGAGCGCGAACGAGACACACGCGAACCACCCCCACCGGCCAAAGGGCACCACACAACAACCCCCCAGAGCACCACGTGTCGACACCAGAGCAACCCGCCGCTCACGCGACAGACATGGCTGGCACCGAAGGGCAACCGCCCGCAACTGCGCTTTCCGCGCCGGCCCGGATGCACGTCGTGCTACAACAACACCACTACCGTACACAGCCGCTGTTCACAACATCACTATCAATGGCGCGCCCGCGGCTCGCCGCCGTCGCAGTCGCAGCCCCAACGCCAGCACTTTTGCACCACCATTCACACGCACCGCAACACAGCTCGCCGACACAGCCGAACAAAACAAACACCACACAACAACAGCAACAACGCCGCCGCCTCTACTTGTGCCGGCGACCCACCCCGCCGATGGCGCACCTTTCGCCAGCCGGCAATCGACACACACGCACGCACCCACCCACCGGGGCCCAGTGCAAAAAAAAAAAAACACAAAAACAAAAAAACAAAACAACACAAACGACACGGGAAGCGCACACCGCCACTTCGCGCGCACGCCACCAACCAGTCGTCGTCTCAAAATAACAAACACAAACAAAATAAACTAACAACTAGGGCAACACAAAACAAAAACGCCTCGCACGAACCGCCCACAAAAAGGACAAGCACACGCACAGCCTCTGCTGACGACCACGACGCAGCGGCACGCTGCTCCTGTCCCGCGCCCCGCGCCCCGCGCCCCACTCGATTCACAACTCACGCGACACCGTCAACGACGGGCTCGCTTCCCGCAACCTACCACCTTTCCGCCACGACGCACAGCCCCAGCCCCACCCGACGACTGCACTTTCACCACCGCCTCCCCCTTCCCCCCCAAAACACACACACACACACAGCCAGCCAAAAACGCACTCGCGACCCACACATGCACGTGCATCGGCACACGCCAACCAGTCAACGTCGACAACCACACGCAAGGCTCGAAACGAAAACGAAACCGGCGTCCTTCCACGTTGCCATCAAGCTACGCGACACAAGACACAAGGAACCAACACAACAGCCGGCCCCACTAATTCCCACTCTCACGCCGCAAAAAGCACACCGAAACCGCCAAACACGCACGCACATTCCCCTTCGCACTGACACCACCGACCGGCTCGCTACCACACACCCTCTCGGCAGCCGTTTCACGCCAATTCGCCACACAGTCGACAAGCGCCCGCCCTGTACGGCACACGCAACGACGCAGCGCAGCAAAGGGCGCCCGCAACACATACCTCTCCGCCGCCCGACGCGCCAACCGCCACACCACACCGCCAGCCACTCGCAAATTGTGCACTGCCACCAGCCACACGTCCAACACGCCGCGCCGCCTCCGGCCACCCGCCAGGGGGCGCTCACGTCCGCGACAACAGCGCGGCCCGCCGGGCCGGGCCGAACCGAACCGAGCCGCCGCTGCTCTGCACTCGGCACGGCCACACCCTGCTGCAGACCGGGCTCGTCCCTCTGTACGCGTCTGCCTGCGCATCAACACAACACGACCTTTTTTTTTTTTTTTTTTCTCCTCTCTCTACCGCCATCCCTTCTTCTCGCGTTTTACCCGTTGTTGCAGCAGCGGCGCACACCTACACATCCACAGCCCCAGCCGAGCCGGCCTCACCTCAGGGCCCGCCGCCAGCGTCTCCTCCTCGGGCACAGGTGCGGTGCTGTGGCCGCCCATCCAACCGCATTGCTGGCCGTCCAGCCACCAGGCGTTCCCACTGCGCGAGCCACGCCGCGCACCGACCCTGCTGCAGAAAACGAAGCATAGCCAGAGACCGACCGATACACAAAGCAAGCCGTCGCCTCGCCTCTTGTCCTTCCTGCCTTCCTTCCGCCCCCGCCCTTCTCACACCACCGCCTCTCCACTTTCGCCCCCCCCCTCCTTTTTTTTTTTTGTTTTCTTCTTTCTTTCTTTCTTTGGCCCTCTCTCCTTCCCGCCATGGCGGTTACGGCACCGCCTGCAGCGGCAGATTTTTTGCGCCCACACGCCTACTCCTACCACCATTAACCTTGCCCTGCCCTGCCCTGCCCTGCCCTGCCCTGCCCATCAACGTCGCAGTCGAACCGACGCTTGCCAACACACTGCCCACGTTCCTTTCTCTTTTCGGCCTACGCCCATTACGCGCCGCCGCCACAGCGCCTTCCCTTCCCACAACACACCGACGTCATCACACGCACCCAAAACAGGGGCCACGACCGTGTTCCTCGCCCACTCCCATCCCGCACGGTACGCACATTCCCAACTACTACCGCGCACCCTCCCTTTCCAATCTGTGTGTGTCTCTCTGTGTCTGTGTCCTGTCCGCGCGTGACGCCTCTCAACATCCGCCGTCCCCCGTCCCGTTTTCGCCCCCATGCCGTCGTCGCGCCGCCTCCGCCCCTGTCCGCCCCGCACCACACCATACACCGCTGCTTGTCCCGGCCGTTGCCACCAAAGGCGCCGACCGCAAACGCGCCACGCCGCAGCCCCCGTGCGTCTCGCGCTCGCTTGCATCTCCGTGCCGACGCTGCCTCTCTTCCCGCTCGCACTCGACCTCGACAACACAGTCTTTGGCTCCGCCACTGCGTGTTCCGGTGGTACGCACGCTGCAACACGTATGTATTCATTACCAGAGCGATGGCGAGGCATGACAGCATCTCTGTCTGACCAGAGAGTTCTTTATCGCTGCTAGTCGGCGCTTGGACCGCGCCAGACGACAGTAGTGGCACGCACCGGGTCGCCAGGAACAGTTGTTATATATATATATTGTAGCGCGAGTCGGGAGAGGTAGTAGTCGGTCGACAGTAGTAGCGGGTGGACGGTTGTACTGAGCGGGCGTCGGCGGCGTGCTCTGCTCGTCTCGCGACTCTGGTCACGGTTCGGGACGATGTATAGTCTATTGTGTTATAATCAAAAGGTGGTGTGACGCTGCATTGCGCAAATCTGATAACGTATGTTCATTGTACTTATTTTGTTCAACAACAAAAGCCCCACTATTACTTTTTTTCTAAAGTAACTTTTGTCTCTTAACGAAAAACATTCACTTTTTAAAGACTACTTCCTATGGCATTTCCCTCCAAGGAGTGCAATTAATTACCAGCCAGCACTCATTCATTGCACACAGCTGTGTAAGGGGTATCTACAATTGAGGAGCGGATATAAATGCAATTTTTTGTTTTTTTTGTTTTTTTTTTTGTGTGTGTGTGTGTGTGTGTGTGTGTGTGTTGTAACCTCCCAGCAAAATTTAAAATAATGGACAATGTTATTTACGGATGCTAATGGACATTGCGCTAATTGTAACCTCGCCCACAATGAGAGGTATTGAAAATGGCAACAAAAATGTGAAATTCGCAATCTGACTCAAATATAAAGTCTTCACACAACATTTAAAAAAAGTCCGTTCAGTGACAAGAAACTTCAATACACCGAAATAACGGTCTTTGGCCCTGTGCAAAACAATCAGAATTAAAGTCTTACCTCCGAATAAATGGATGTCACATTTCTGCTCTGGTTGTTGCGCAGCGCTTGGAGGAACTGCATTGCAAATAATAATATTCTCTTTTTTTGTCATTTTAGTGACATTTTTCTTCAAAGACGTGGAATGAAATGTGAAGTGCAACGAACTCTTTAGTTCAATAAACAATTAAATGTTTGAAAAATGCTTTTGAAATAAAAATTATTATTGGGGAACTTGTTGGAGAATAATTACAATAAATACAATTTTTCATTATCTAATGATTATATTAATTAACAGTATACCTTATTCACCATCTTGACCAGTGTTGCCGACCGCCTACATCACACAACCGCA
>NW_026048289.1:70000-79196 GCF_023864345.2 Schistocerca serialis cubense | reverse complement strand
GGGAATGTGCGTACCGTGCGGGATGGGAGTGGGCGAGGAACACGGTCGTGGCCCCTGTTTTGGGTGCGTGTGATGACGTCGGTGTGTTGTGGGAAGGGAAGGCGCTGTGGCGGCGGCGCGTAATGGGCGTAGGCCGAAAAGAGAAAGGAACGTGGGCAGTGTGTTGGCAAGCGTCGGTTCGACTGCGACGTTGATGGGCAGGGCAGGGCAGGGCAGGGCAGGGCAAGGTTAATGGTGGTAGGAGTAGGCGTGTGGGCGCAAAAAATCTGCCGCTGCAGGCGGTGCCGTAACCGCCATGGCGGGAAGGAGAGAGGGCCAAAGAAAGAAAGAAAGAAGAAAACAAAAAAAAAAAAGGAGGGGGGGGGCGAAAGTGGAGAGGCGGTGGTGTGAGAAGGGCGGGGGCGGAAGGAAGGCAGGAAGGACAAGAGGCGAGGCGACGGCTTGCTTTGTGTATCGGTCGGTCTCTGGCTATGCTTCGTTTTCTGCAGCAGGGTCGGTGCGCGGCGTGGCTCGCGGCAGTGGGAACGCCTGGTGGCTGGACGGCCAGCAATGCGGTTGGATGGGCGGCCACAGCACCGCACCTGTGCCCGAGGAGGAGACGCTGGCGGCGGGCCCTGAGGTGAGGCCGGCTCGGCTGGGGCTGTGGATGTGTAGGTGTGCGCCGCTGCTGCAACAACGGGTAAAACGCGAGAAGAAGGGATGGCGGTAGAGAGAGGAGAAAAAAAAAAAAAAAAAGGTCGTGTTGTGTTGATGCGCAGGCAGACGCGTACAGAGGGACGAGCCCGGTCTGCAGCAGGGTGTGGCCGTGCCGAGTGCAGAGCAGCGGCGGCTCGGTTCGGTTCGGCCCGGCCCGGCGGGCCGCGCTGTTGTCGCGGACGTGAGCGCCCCCTGGCGGGTGGCCGGAGGCGGCGCGGCGTGTTGGACGTGTGGCTGGTGGCAGTGCACAATTTGCGAGTGGCTGGCGGTGTGGTGTGGCGGTTGGCGCGTCGGGCGGCGGAGAGGTATGTGTTGCGGGCGCCCTTTGCTGCGCTGCGTCGTTGCGTGTGCCGTACAGGGCGGGCGCTTGTCGACTGTGTGGCGAATTGGCGTGAAACGGCTGCCGAGAGGGTGTGTGGTAGCGAGCCGGTCGGTGGTGTCAGTGCGAAGGGGAATGTGCGTGCGTGTTTGGCGGTTTCGGTGTGCTTTTTGCGGCGTGAGAGTGGGAATTAGTGGGGCCGGCTGTTGTGTTGGTTCCTTGTGTCTTGTGTCGCGTAGCTTGATGGCAACGTGGAAGGACGCCGGTTTCGTTTTCGTTTCGAGCCTTGCGTGTGGTTGTCGACGTTGACTGGTTGGCGTGTGCCGATGCACGTGCATGTGTGGGTCGCGAGTGCGTTTTTGGCTGGCTGTGTGTGTGTGTGTGTTTTGGGGGGGAAGGGGGAGGCGGTGGTGAAAGTGCAGTCGTCGGGTGGGGCTGGGGCTGTGCGTCGTGGCGGAAAGGTGGTAGGTTGCGGGAAGCGAGCCCGTCGTTGACGGTGTCGCGTGAGTTGTGAATCGAGTGGGGCGCGGGGCGCGGGGCGCGGGACAGGAGCAGCGTGCCGCTGCGTCGTGGTCGTCAGCAGAGGCTGTGCGTGTGCTTGTCCTTTTTGTGGGCGGTTCGTGCGAGGCGTTTTTGTTTTGTGTTGCCCTAGTTGTTAGTTTATTTTGTTTGTGTTTGTTATTTTGAGACGACGACTGGTTGGTGGCGTGCGCGCGAAGTGGCGGTGTGCGCTTCCCGTGTCGTTTGTGTTGTTTTGTTTTTTTGTTTTTGTGTTTTTTTTTTTTTGCACTGGGCCCCGGTGGGTGGGTGCGTGCGTGTGTGTCGATTGCCGGCTGGCGAAAGGTGCGCCATCGGCGGGGTGGGTCGCCGGCACAAGTAGAGGCGGCGGCGTTGTTGCTGTTGTTGTGTGGTGTTTGTTTTGTTCGGCTGTGTCGGCGAGCTGTGTTGCGGTGCGTGTGAATGGTGGTGCAAAAGTGCTGGCGTTGGGGCTGCGACTGCGACGGCGGCGAGCCGCGGGCGCGCCATTGATAGTGATGTTGTGAACAGCGGCTGTGTACGGTAGTGGTGTTGTTGTAGCACGACGTGCATCCGGGCCGGCGCGGAAAGCGCAGTTGCGGGCGGTTGCCCTTCGGTGCCAGCCATGTCTGTCGCGTGAGCGGCGGGTTGCTCTGGTGTCGACACGTGGTGCTCTGGGGGGTTGTTGTGTGGTGCCCTTTGGCCGGTGGGGGTGGTTCGCGTGTGTCTCGTTCGCGCTCGGTGTCTGGTCGTGGTCGTGCTGCTCCCCCGTCTGTACGTTTTTGTTCGTTTGCGGCGTGCCTGCCGACGTCGTCCCGTCGCGACCTTTCAACCGAAAGTGTGGCGCCCGAAGGTGAACGAACGTAACCCTGACCTCGGCGCTTTACGCTGAGCCGAGCGAACCGAACCGAACCGAACCGAACCGAACCTAACCTGTGGTGTGGCGAGGTGAGCTCAGCCTGTGAGCCCCTAACGTCTACGTAAGGTAAGCTGTCCGGCTCACGCCTCACGTTTGAACGCTTTTTTAACCTACGTTTGACGCTTCTTAACCTAGCACTGACCCCTTAACCTAACCTAACGTGTAACCTAACCTAACCTAACCTAACCTCTGACGCCTGACGTGTTTGAATGCTTAACCTAGGTTTGACGCTTAACCTAACCCAAGTCCCCTTAACCTAACCCACGTCCACCTAACCTAACCTAACGTAGACGTGTAAACGTAATGTGTAACGCGTAACGTGTAAGGTCGGCTGTCGTGTGTGCTTGACGGCAGATTGGGTTGGTCTGTAGATTCGGATTGCGGTTTGCCTCGGTCGAGGGGTTGTGGGTGGGAAGCGGCGAGGGGCGGCGGCGCCTGTTGCGCAGGCGGCGTCCGTTTGCGGCGGGCAATTGTTGAGAAACGGCTGTGAATGTTGGCGGGCGAGAGGAGGAGGACGGCGCGCGATGTGGCCCGACGGCTGCGGGCCGATCGGGAAACGGCGGGAGGGCGACGGAAGGCGATGGGGCGGCGGAGGCGCGTTTGCACGGCCGTCATCGCCGCACGCCTCGGCTTGTGTGGCTGTGGCGCCGGCCGCGCTGGCCGGGCTGCCGCGGCGACGGTGTGGGAGTTTTGCCGAAGGTTTGGCCATTGTGGCGGGTCGTCGGCTGGGGCTGTGGGGGCGGCATTTGGGCGGGGGCGGCGATTCTCGGCGGGCCGACCCAGGCTGTAGCGCGCGGTAGCTGCAGTTTGGCCGTGGTTTGCGGCGCTGCCGTGGCGACTGGTTGGCGACTGTGGTGTGGCTGTGTGTAGCCCCATCCTCGGTGGTTTGAAAGGCGCGGGCGGTTGTGGCGCAGGTTTGGGGCTGCTCCGCACAGGCTGTCGGACGTTGGGCGGTAGCAAGCGCGGGAGGCGCGGCGCGGCGGCGCGCAGAGTGGCGGCCGCTCTCTCGGCCGTCCGCGCCCGCCCGCGACACTGGCTGGGCCTTGTGATTCTCTGCTCTGCTGCTGTGCTGTGCTTGCGTGCCTGCCGTCCCGCTCGCTCTCGCTGTGTGTTACGCGCGTCGTCGAAATGGCAGATCAGGCGGCTACGAACGAGACTGCTGCGGCACCCGCCGCCACCGGCACTACGAAGAAGGCCAAGTCTGCGTCGTCTGCGAAGAAGCCGCGCGCCAAGCCTGCGCACCCGCGCACCTCTGAGATGGTGACGGCCGCCATCAAGAGTCTGAAGGAGCGCGGCGGGTCGTCGCTGCAGGCGATCAAGAAGTACATAGCCGCGCACTACAAGCTGGACGCGGAGAAGCTGGCGCCGTTTATCAAGAAGTACCTCAAGTCGGCCGTCGTGGCGGGCGAGCTGGTGCAGACGAAGGGGAAGGGCGCGTCCGGCTCGTTCAAGCTTGCCGGCGCCGGCGGCGGGGGGGCGGCCGAGGGCGGCAAGGCTCGTGCTGGCGGTGCCAAGAAGAAGCGCGCCGCTCCGGCCAGCAAGGAGAAGAAGGGCGCCCGTGCGGCCGGCGCAAAGAAGGCTGGTGGCGTGAAGGCGGCGACCGGTCGGAAGGCGGGCGCCGCCAAGAAGGCGTCTGCGGCGTCGGCCGCTCCCGCGGGTGCGAAGAAGGCGGCTGCGGCCAAGCCGGCCAAGGCCAAGTCGCCGTCGAAGGCGAAGAAGGCCGCCAAGGTTCCGACGAAGAAGCCGAAGGCGCCGCGCCCGAAGAAGGCGACGACGCCGTCTAAGGCGAAGGCTTCGCCCAAGAAGAAGAAGTAGAGTAGAGGAGAAAGAGATGGGAAAGGAAGGGTTTGGCGCTTGACTCCGTCGTCCCCACCCCCCGTCGTCGTCTAGTGGCGCGCAAGAGACGCGCGGCCCAAAACGGCCCTTCTCAGGGCCATCAAAGCACGTCGGGGAAGGTTTTGATTGTCGTGTTGCGTTTGGTGTGGGTGTCTGTCTGGCGTTTCTGTATGCCCGTGGGGATGCTGTTTGCGTGCCGTGGTGGTTGGATTGCGGGGGTCGGTGGCGGGTGTGGGCGGCGGTAGCGGTAAGCGGTGTTGTTGTTGTCGTGGTTGATTGTCGCCGTGTTTGTGGCGGCGGCCGACGGTTGGTTTTCTGTCACGTTGTTTTGTTTGAATACGTTGGTTGGCTTGCCTGCGTTCGTTCTTCTCGGATGTCTGTCTTGTCTAGTCGTGTCTGGTCTGTGTTTTGTTTTGTTCCTTTGTGTGTGTTATGTTTTGCAACGGGGGGCACGTTGAGATGTGGAAGGAGTCGGCGGGGATTTCGGTGGCGTGTAGAGCGAGCGAGCGAGCGCGCCTGCCTGGCCGTTGGCCGTCGGAGTGGAGTGCGGGTTTTTTTTGTTTTCGAAACGAAAGCGGCGGGCGGCCGGCCAGCCAGCCAGCCACCCACCCACCCGTGCGGTGTGACGTCGGCCGTTGGGTATTGTGCGCTTTGAGCGCCGGGGAGGGATGATGTGTGATTGTTGCGCGCTGCTAGCAGGCAGGCAGAGTGAGCGGGTGTGGCGGACGGACGGGAAGTGGTGGTTTTTGTTTTTGGGTTGCGGGGCGAGAGGCAGGCGACCGACAAAGTTTGCTCGCGACGGAGAGATGTTAGTGGCCCTGAAAAGGGCCGTTTTTGTTTGTGCGGTGCGGTGCCGCGGCGCGGTTTAGGCGCGCTCGCCGCGGATGCGGCGCGCGAGCTGGATGTCCTTGGGCATGATGGTGACGCGCTTGGCGTGGATTGCGCACAGGTTGGTGTCTTCGAAGAGGCCGACGAGGTAGGCCTCGCTGGCCTCCTGCAGGGCCATGACTGCGGAGCTCTGGAAGCGCAGGTCGGTCTTGAAGTCCTGGGCGATCTCGCGCACTAGGCGCTGGAATGGCAGCTTGCGGATGAGCAGCTCTGTGCTCTTCTGGTAGCGCCTGATTTCTCGCAGGGCGACGGTGCCCGGCCTGTAGCGGTGGGGCTTCTTGACGCCTCCGGTGGCGGGCGCGCTCTTCCTCGCCGCCTTGGTGGCGAGCTGTTTGCGCGGCGCCTTTCCGCCGGTGGACTTGCGGGCCGTTTGCTTTGTGCGGGCCATGGCGGTAGCGGTAGCGGTAGCGGAGCGGCGTGCGTGGAGGTTAGGTGCGGCGCGGCGTCCGGTGCTGCCTTGACAACGGGCCCGCGCGCCTCCGTGCTGCGCTTATATGCCCTCGGTTGCGCGTGGTGGGGGGGAGGGCGGGCCAGAGTCTATATAGGGGGGCGGCGGGCGCGCTGGGCGCAGACCGTAGCCGACTCGCCAGCCGCTGCAGCTGCTGTTTGTGCACGTTTTGCTTTGCCCGAGGAAGGAAGGATGACAGGCCGCGGCAAGGGAGGAAAGGGGCTCGGCAAGGGTGGCGCCAAGCGGCACCGCAAGGTGTTGCGCGACAACATCCAGGGCATCACGAAGCCCGCCATCCGCCGCCTGGCTCGCAGGGGCGGCGTGAAGCGCATCTCTGGTCTGATCTACGAGGAGACCCGCGGGGTGCTGAAGGTGTTCCTGGAGAACGTGATCCGCGACGCGGTGACGTACACTGAGCACGCCAAGCGCAAGACTGTGACGGCCATGGACGTGGTGTACGCCCTGAAGAGGCAGGGGCGCACCCTGTACGGTTTCGGCGGTTAGGCTGCGTCGCAGCGGGCGCTGGCCTTCCCGCGGCCGTGCTTGTGGGTGGGAGAGACTAGAAAACGGCCCTTTTCAGGGCCACCACACTGTTCGGAAGTTGAAAAGTGCGAAAGAGTCTGTGTTGTTGTTGCTGCGTGTGTGCGCTGTGTTGTTTGTTTGTTTGTTTCTTTCTTTCCGTTTGAGCGACGTGATGTGACTGGGAGGGGAGAAGGAAAGGAAACGTGTCATGTGGCTGGCTGTGTGTGGAGCTGCTTCGTTTGTGTGTTTGTTATTGTGTGTCTTTGTATCGATCGCGACGGAGATGGCGGGCTGTGTGTTGTTGTGCGAGAGGCGGTGATTATTTGCTTGCGTGGTTTGGCTCTGTGTGTTTGTTTGCGGCGGCGTTGGGGTTTCCGAGGCAAGGCGTGTGGGCATAGGCGGCCGGATCAGCTGTTTCGTTCGTGTCGACGGCCGTTGCGCGCGGGAGTGGAGGGCGGTGTGTCGACACGCCTCCCTTTAACAATGGTCATTGTTGCTGCCGTTGTCGGTTTGGAAGGCGACTGCGACCGTGCAAAATGTGTGTGTGTGTGTGTGTGTGTTGGGCCACACGGGCTGTGTGGACGACAAGATGGCGGACGTGCGCCGGCGGCGGCTGTGCTGTGACAGTGCAAAGTTAAAACAAAACAAGGTGCGGCGAGGACGACTGAAATTTTGCTTTGGACGTAGGTTTGTGTGGTGGCCCTGAAAAGGGCCGATTGTTGTGGGCCGGGCCGAGCCGGCAAAGCGCGTTGCGTGCAGGGGAGCACGCGGCGGCTGCGATTGCCTGGCCTCCTTTAGGCCTTCTTCTCGGTCTTCTTTGGCAGCAGGACGGCCTGGATGTTGGGCAGGACACCACCCTGTGCGATGGTGACGCCCGACAGGAGCTTGTTGAGCTCCTCGTCGTTGCGGATGGCAAGCTGCAGGTGGCGCGGGATGATGCGCGTCTTCTTGTTGTCGCGGGCCGCGTTTCCGGCCAGCTCGAGCACCTCAGCCGCGAGGTACTCCATGACGGCGGCGAGGTAGACGGGCGCCCCGGCGCCGACGCGCTCTGCGTAGTTTCCCTTGCGCAGGAGGCGGTGGATTCTGCCGACCGGGAACTGGAGCCCAGCCCTGCTTGAGCGGGACTTTGACTTGCCCTTGACTTTGCCTCCCTTTCCGCGTCCGGACATGGCGATGGGCTAGCGACGGTGCACACGAAACGGAAACGAAAACGACCGGTGCGAGCGGCAGCGAGTCGAGCAGCGGAGTGCGTGCCGGCGCAGCCGGGGTGGGGGTGCTTTATGGGCTCGGGTGCGGCGGCCGGTTGCGCGCGCGCCCCATTGGTCGGCGGCCGCAACAGGGCGAGCTGGTAAAGGTGCGGCGGCGGCTGGCGGCGGGTGCCACTGTGTGGGGAGACGCTGACTAGAGCGGAGCGCTTGCTACTGGTGTTGCTGCTGCCGTACGTTGGTTCGAGATGCCGCCCAAGACTAGCGGGAAGGCCGCCAAGAAGGCTGGCAAGGCGCAGAAGAACATTTCGAAGGGCGACAAGAAGAAGAAGCGCAAGAGGAAGGAGAGCTATGCCATCTACATCTACAAGGTGCTGAAGCAGGTGCACCCTGACACGGGCATCTCGTCGAAGGCGATGAGCATCATGAACAGCTTCGTGAACGACATTTTCGAGCGCATTGCGGCCGAGGCGTCTCGCCTGGCGCACTACAACAAGCGCTCGACCATCACGTCCCGCGAGATCCAGACCGCTGTGCGGCTGTTGCTGCCTGGCGAGCTGGCCAAGCACGCCGTGAGCGAGGGCACGAAGGCGGTGACCAAGTACACGAGCTCCAAGTAAGGAGGTGGCTCTGGAATGGAAGGAAGGATGGAGAAGGCTCCTCCGTTGCGAGAGCGGCAAAACGGCCCTTTTCAGGGCCACCAACTTGCCTTTTGCGGGAAGGGCGGAATTGTTGTTGTTGTTGTTTGTGTGGACGGCTGTGATGTATGTGTGCATTTTGATTGTGGGTGGGGGGGGGCGCGTCAAAGCGTGTTGCGCGGGGTACGGCCACGAGGTTGGTCGCCGTGGCGTGGAATGGTGGCACGCCTCGTTGGCGTGGTTTTTGACCCATTGGTGTTGTTGGTGTGTGTGTGTGTGTGTGTGTGTGTGTGTGTGTGTGTGTGTTACCCGTCTGCGAGGGGGGACAGTGCGATCGGCGACTTTTGTGTCACCGTAACGACGGCCGTTTGCGGGTTTGTTTTGTTTGCACATCATACATGGCGAGGGTGAAATGTGAAATGTTTTTGTTTGGTTTTTTTTTTTTTTGCCGCCCACTATTCCCTTTGCTGTACGCCGAGTTTGACAATGGTGCGACGTAACTGCAGCGTGGAGGTGTGTGAGTGACGTTGAAATGAACGTGCCATTAAGACGCATTGTTGTTGTATTGTACTGTACGTGTACGGCGACACGCACGATGATGTACCATTCGACTCTGATGTTTGATAGCCGTGTCTGACTGATTGCGTACGACGCACGCACACCGATGTCGTCATTCAAGATGCACGCGTGTCCAGTGCAGTACAGTAAGCGCGACGACGGCGGCGGCGGTCGTTTGTTTGGCGAATGTCTGTACACGTGTTTGTCTGTGTCCATCCGGTATGTATTTGTTTGTTTGAAAGTGTTTTGTGTGTCGGTGACGTGGTCCGATCCGTCGCCCCCTGAGTAACTGTCGATCGGCGCGATAGACCGGCGTCACCGCAACTGAACCGAAGTCGTGGGCACACCCGTCATACTGTTGTACACCGTCGCGCTGAGAACGGTAACGAAAGGTTGACTTTGATCGGTCGAATGTCTGGGCAGAACGTGAGGAATGAGGCAAGAGTGCAAGGAGGGGGGGCAAAAGAGAGAGGAAGGGAAAAAGGGGAGAAACGCATTCGTAGAGCAACGGAACGTTCCCGTGTCGGAGGCGTATTGGAGCCGCACTGAAATGCGTTTAACGGCGGCGCGGCTGCAAGTGTCTGCCGTGGTGAACGTTACCTTTGACGGCTGCATTGGGCTTTGCCTTTGCTTTTGCTTTCGCTTTCGCTT
>NW_026048289.1:57500-67500 GCF_023864345.2 Schistocerca serialis cubense | reverse complement strand
ACCGTCCACCCGCTACTACTGTCGACCGACTACTACCTCTCCCGACTCGCGCTACAATATATATATATAACAACTGTTCCTGGCGACCCGGTGCGTGCCACTACTGTCGTCTGGCGCGGTCCAAGCGCCGACTAGCAGCGATAAAGAACTCTCTGGTCAGACAGAGATGCTGTCATGCCTCGCCATCGCTCTGGTAATGAATACATACGTGTTGCAGCGTGCGTACCACCGGAACACGCAGTGGCGGAGCCAAAGACTGTGTTGTCGAGGTCGAGTGCGAGCGGGAAGAGAGGCAGCGTCGGCACGGAGATGCAAGCGAGCGCGAGACGCACGGGGGCTGCGGCGTGGCGCGTTTGCGGTCGGCGCCTTTGGTGGCAACGGCCGGGACAAGCAGCGGTGTATGGTGTGGTGCGGGGCGGACAGGGGCGGAGGCGGCGCGACGACGGCATGGGGGCGAAAACGGGACGGGGGACGGCGGATGTTGAGAGGCGTCACGCGCGGACAGGACACAGACACAGAGAGACACACACAGATTGGAAAGGGAGGGTGCGCGGTAGTAGTTGGGAATGTGCGTACCGTGCGGGATGGGAGTGGGCGAGGAACACGGTCGTGGCCCCTGTTTTGGGTGCGTGTGATGACGTCGGTGTGTTGTGGGAAGGGAAGGCGCTGTGGCGGCGGCGCGTAATGGGCGTAGGCCGAAAAGAGAAAGGAACGTGGGCAGTGTGTTGGCAAGCGTCGGTTCGACTGCGACGTTGATGGGCAGGGCAGGGCAGGGCAGGGCAGGGCAGGGCAGGGCAAGGTTAATGGTGGTAGGAGTAGGCGTGTGGGCGCAAAAAATCTGCCGCTGCAGGCGGTGCCGTAACCGCCATGGCGGGAAGGAGAGAGGGCCAAAGAAAGAAAGAAAGAAGAAAACAAAAAAAAAAAAGGAGGGGGGGGCGAAAGTGGAGAGGCGGTGGTGTGAGAAGGGCGGGGGCGGAAGGAAGGCAGGAAGGACAAGAGGCGAGGCGACGGCTTGCTTTGTGTATCGGTCGGTCTCTGGCTATGCTTCGTTTTCTGCAGCAGGGTCGGTGCGCGGCGTGGCTCGCGGCAGTGGGAACGCCTGGTGGCTGGACGGCCAGCAATGCGGTTGGATGGGCGGCCACAGCACCGCACCTGTGCCCGAGGAGGAGACGCTGGCGGCGGGCCCTGAGGTGAGGCCGGCTCGGCTGGGGCTGTGGATGTGTAGGTGTGCGCCGCTGCTGCAACAACGGGTAAAACGCGAGAAGAAGGGATGGCGGTAGAGAGAGGAGAAAAAAAAAAAAAAAAAGGTCGTGTTGTGTTGATGCGCAGGCAGACGCGTACAGAGGGACGAGCCCGGTCTGCAGCAGGGTGTGGCCGTGCCGAGTGCAGAGCAGCGGCGGCTCGGTTCGGTTCGGCCCGGCCCGGCGGGCCGCGCTGTTGTCGCGGACGTGAGCGCCCCCTGGCGGGTGGCCGGAGGCGGCGCGGCGTGTTGGACGTGTGGCTGGTGGCAGTGCACAATTTGCGAGTGGCTGGCGGTGTGGTGTGGCGGTTGGCGCGTCGGGCGGCGGAGAGGTATGTGTTGCGGGCGCCCTTTGCTGCGCTGCGTCGTTGCGTGTGCCGTACAGGGCGGGCGCTTGTCGACTGTGTGGCGAATTGGCGTGAAACGGCTGCCGAGAGGGTGTGTGGTAGCGAGCCGGTCGGTGGTGTCAGTGCGAAGGGGAATGTGCGTGCGTGTTTGGCGGTTTCGGTGTGCTTTTTGCGGCGTGAGAGTGGGAATTAGTGGGGCCGGCTGTTGTGTTGGTTCCTTGTGTCTTGTGTCGCGTAGCTTGATGGCAACGTGGAAGGACGCCGGTTTCGTTTTCGTTTCGAGCCTTGCGTGTGGTTGTCGACGTTGACTGGTTGGCGTGTGCCGATGCACGTGCATGTGTGGGTCGCGAGTGCGTTTTTGGCTGGCTGTGTGTGTGTGTGTGTTTTGGGGGGGAAGGGGGAGGCGGTGGTGAAAGTGCAGTCGTCGGGTGGGGCTGGGGCTGTGCGTCGTGGCGGAAAGGTGGTAGGTTGCGGGAAGCGAGCCCGTCGTTGACGGTGTCGCGTGAGTTGTGAATCGAGTGGGGCGCGGGGCGCGGGGCGCGGGACAGGAGCAGCGTGCCGCTGCGTCGTGGTCGTCAGCAGAGGCTGTGCGTGTGCTTGTCCTTTTTGTGGGCGGTTCGTGCGAGGCGTTTTTGTTTTGTGTTGCCCTAGTTGTTAGTTTATTTTGTTTGTGTTTGTTATTTTGAGACGACGACTGGTTGGTGGCGTGCGCGCGAAGTGGCGGTGTGCGCTTCCCGTGTCGTTTGTGTTGTTTTGTTTTTTTGTTTTTGTGTTTTTTTTTTTTTTGCACTGGGCCCCGGTGGGTGGGTGCGTGCGTGTGTGTCGATTGCCGGCTGGCGAAAGGTGCGCCATCGGCGGGGTGGGTCGCCGGCACAAGTAGAGGCGGCGGCGTTGTTGCTGTTGTTGTGTGGTGTTTGTTTTGTTCGGCTGTGTCGGCGAGCTGTGTTGCGGTGCGTGTGAATGGTGGTGCAAAAGTGCTGGCGTTGGGGCTGCGACTGCGACGGCGGCGAGCCGCGGGCGCGCCATTGATAGTGATGTTGTGAACAGCGGCTGTGTACGGTAGTGGTGTTGTTGTAGCACGACGTGCATCCGGGCCGGCGCGGAAAGCGCAGTTGCGGGCGGTTGCCCTTCGGTGCCAGCCATGTCTGTCGCGTGAGCGGCGGGTTGCTCTGGTGTCGACACGTGGTGCTCTGGGGGGTTGTTGTGTGGTGCCCTTTGGCCGGTGGGGGTGGTTCGCGTGTGTCTCGTTCGCGCTCGGTGTCTGGTCGTGGTCGTGCTGCTCCCCCGTCTGTACGTTTTTGTTCGTTTGCGGCGTGCCTGCCGACGTCGTCCCGTCGCGACCTTTCAACCGAAAGTGTGGCGCCCGAAGGTGAACGAACGTAACCCTGACCTCGGCGCTTTACGCTGAGCCGAGCGAACCGAACCGAACCGAACCGAACCGAACCTAACCTGTGGTGTGGCGAGGTGAGCTCAGCCTGTGAGCCCCTAACGTCTACGTAAGGTAAGCTGTCCGGCTCACGCCTCACGTTTGAACGCTTTTTTAACCTACGTTTGACGCTTCTTAACCTAGCACTGACCCCTTAACCTAACCTAACGTGTAACCTAACCTAACCTAACCTAACCTCTGACGCCTGACGTGTTTGAATGCTTAACCTAGGTTTGACGCTTAACCTAACCCAAGTCCCCTTAACCTAACCCACGTCCACCTAACCTAACCTAACGTAGACGTGTAAACGTAATGTGTAACGCGTAACGTGTAAGGTCGGCTGTCGTGTGTGCTTGACGGCAGATTGGGTTGGTCTGTAGATTCGGATTGCGGTTTGCCTCGGTCGAGGGGTTGTGGGTGGGAAGCGGCGAGGGGCGGCGGCGCCTGTTGCGCAGGCGGCGTCCGTTTGCGGCGGGCAATTGTTGAGAAACGGCTGTGAATGTTGGCGGGCGAGAGGAGGAGGACGGCGCGCGATGTGGCCCGACGGCTGCGGGCCGATCGGGAAACGGCGGGAGGGCGACGGAAGGCGATGGGGCGGCGGAGGCGCGTTTGCACGGCCGTCATCGCCGCACGCCTCGGCTTGTGTGGCTGTGGCGCCGGCCGCGCTGGCCGGGCTGCCGCGGCGACGGTGTGGGAGTTTTGCCGAAGGTTTGGCCATTGTGGCGGGTCGTCGGCTGGGGCTGTGGGGGCGGCATTTGGGCGGGGGCGGCGATTCTCGGCGGGCCGACCCAGGCTGTAGCGCGCGGTAGCTGCAGTTTGGCCGTGGTTTGCGGCGCTGCCGTGGCGACTGGTTGGCGACTGTGGTGTGGCTGTGTGTAGCCCCATCCTCGGTGGTTTGAAAGGCGCGGGCGGTTGTGGCGCAGGTTTGGGGCTGCTCCGCACAGGCTGTCGGACGTTGGGCGGTAGCAAGCGCGGGAGGCGCGGCGCGGCGGCGCGCAGAGTGGCGGCCGCTCTCTCGGCCGTCCGCGCCCGCCCGCGACACTGGCTGGGCCTTGTGATTCTCTGCTCTGCTGCTGTGCTGTGCTTGCGTGCCTGCCGTCCCGCTCGCTCTCGCTGTGTGTTACGCGCGTCGTCGAAATGGCAGATCAGGCGGCTACGAACGAGACTGCTGCGGCACCCGCCGCCACCGGCACTACGAAGAAGGCCAAGTCTGCGTCGTCTGCGAAGAAGCCGCGCGCCAAGCCTGCGCACCCGCGCACCTCTGAGATGGTGACGGCCGCCATCAAGAGTCTGAAGGAGCGCGGCGGGTCGTCGCTGCAGGCGATCAAGAAGTACATAGCCGCGCACTACAAGCTGGACGCGGAGAAGCTGGCGCCGTTTATCAAGAAGTACCTCAAGTCGGCCGTCGTGGCGGGCGAGCTGGTGCAGACGAAGGGGAAGGGCGCGTCCGGCTCGTTCAAGCTTGCCGGCGCCGGCGGCGGGGGGGCGGCCGAGGGCGGCAAGGCTCGTGCTGGCGGTGCCAAGAAGAAGCGCGCCGCTCCGGCCAGCAAGGAGAAGAAGGGCGCCCGTGCGGCCGGCGCAAAGAAGGCTGGTGGCGTGAAGGCGGCGACCGGTCGGAAGGCGGGCGCCGCCAAGAAGGCGTCTGCGGCGTCGGCCGCTCCCGCGGGTGCGAAGAAGGCGGCTGCGGCCAAGCCGGCCAAGGCCAAGTCGCCGTCGAAGGCGAAGAAGGCCGCCAAGGTTCCGACGAAGAAGCCGAAGGCGCCGCGCCCGAAGAAGGCGACGACGCCGTCTAAGGCGAAGGCTTCGCCCAAGAAGAAGAAGTAGAGTAGAGGAGAAAGAGATGGGAAAGGAAGGGTTTGGCGCTTGACTCCGTCGTCCCCACCCCCCGTCGTCGTCTAGTGGCGCGCAAGAGACGCGCGGCCCAAAACGGCCCTTCTCAGGGCCATCAAAGCACGTCGGGGAAGGTTTTGATTGTCGTGTTGCGTTTGGTGTGGGTGTCTGTCTGGCGTTTCTGTATGCCCGTGGGGATGCTGTTTGCGTGTCGTGGTGGTTGGATTGCGGGGGTCGGTGGCGGGTGTGGGCGGCGGTAGCGGTAAGCGGTGTTGTTGTTGTCGTGGTTGATTGTCGCCGTGTTTGTGGCGGCGGCCGACGGTTGGTTTTCTGTCACGTTGTTTTGTTTGAATACGTTGGTTGGCTTGCCTGCGTTCGTTCTTCTCGGATGTCTGTCTTGTCTAGTCGTGTCTGGTCTGTGTTTTGTTTTGTTCCTTTGTGTGTGTTATGTTTTGCAACGGGGGGCACGTTGAGATGTGGAAGGAGTCGGCGGGGATTTCGGTGGCGTGTAGAGCGAGCGAGCGAGCGCGCCTGCCTGGCCGTTGGCCGTCGGAGTGGAGTGCGGGTTTTTTTTGTTTTCGAAACGAAAGCGGCGGGCGGCCGGCCAGCCAGCCAGCCACCCACCCACCCGTGCGGTGTGACGTCGGCCGTTGGGTATTGTGCGCTTTGAGCGCCGGGGAGGGATGATGTGTGATTGTTGCGCGCTGCTAGCAGGCAGGCAGAGTGAGCGGGTGTGGCGGACGGACGGGAAGTGGTGGTTTTTGTTTTTGGGTTGCGGGGCGAGAGGCAGGCGACCGACAAAGTTTGCTCGCGACGGAGAGATGTTAGTGGCCCTGAAAAGGGCCGTTTTTGTTTGTGCGGTGCGGTGCCGCGGCGCGGTTTAGGCGCGCTCGCCGCGGATGCGGCGCGCGAGCTGGATGTCCTTGGGCATGATGGTGACGCGCTTGGCGTGGATTGCGCACAGGTTGGTGTCTTCGAAGAGGCCGACGAGGTAGGCCTCGCTGGCCTCCTGCAGGGCCATGACTGCGGAGCTCTGGAAGCGCAGGTCGGTCTTGAAGTCCTGGGCGATCTCGCGCACTAGGCGCTGGAATGGCAGCTTGCGGATGAGCAGCTCTGTGCTCTTCTGGTAGCGCCTGATTTCTCGCAGGGCGACGGTGCCCGGCCTGTAGCGGTGGGGCTTCTTGACGCCTCCGGTGGCGGGCGCGCTCTTCCTCGCCGCCTTGGTGGCGAGCTGTTTGCGCGGCGCCTTTCCGCCGGTGGACTTGCGGGCCGTTTGCTTTGTGCGGGCCATGGCGGTAGCGGTAGCGGTAGCGGAGCGGCGTGCGTGGAGGTTAGGTGCGGCGCGGCGTCCGGTGCTGCCTTGACAACGGGCCCGCGCGCCTCCGTGCTGCGCTTATATGCCCTCGGTTGCGCGTGGTGGGGGGGAGGGCGGGCCAGAGTCTATATAGGGGGGCGGCGGGCGCGCTGGGCGCAGACCGTAGCCGACTCGCCAGCCGCTGCAGCTGCTGTTTGTGCACGTTTTGCTTTGCCCGAGGAAGGAAGGATGACAGGCCGCGGCAAGGGAGGAAAGGGGCTCGGCAAGGGTGGCGCCAAGCGGCACCGCAAGGTGTTGCGCGACAACATCCAGGGCATCACGAAGCCCGCCATCCGCCGCCTGGCTCGCAGGGGCGGCGTGAAGCGCATCTCTGGTCTGATCTACGAGGAGACCCGCGGGGTGCTGAAGGTGTTCCTGGAGAACGTGATCCGCGACGCGGTGACGTACACTGAGCACGCCAAGCGCAAGACTGTGACGGCCATGGACGTGGTGTACGCCCTGAAGAGGCAGGGGCGCACCCTGTACGGTTTCGGCGGTTAGGCTGCGTCGCAGCGGGCGCTGGCCTTCCCGCGGCCGTGCTTGTGGGTGGGAGAGACTAGAAAACGGCCCTTTTCAGGGCCACCACACTGTTCGGAAGTTGAAAAGTGCGAAAGAGTCTGTGTTGTTGTTGCTGCGTGTGTGCGCTGTGTTGTTTGTTTGTTTGTTTCTTTCTTTCCGTTTGAGCGACGTGATGTGACTGGGAGGGGAGAAGGAAAGGAAACGTGTCATGTGGCTGGCTGTGTGTGGAGCTGCTTCGTTTGTGTGTTTGTTATTGTGTGTCTTTGTATCGATCGCGACGGAGATGGCGGGCTGTGTGTTGTTGTGCGAGAGGCGGTGATTATTTGCTTGCGTGGTTTGGCTCTGTGTGTTTGTTTGCGGCGGCGTTGGGGTTTCCGAGGCAAGGCGTGTGGGCATAGGCGGCCGGATCAGCTGTTTCGTTCGTGTCGACGGCCGTTGCGCGCGGGAGTGGAGGGCGGTGTGTCGACACGCCTCCCTTTAACAATGGTCATTGTTGCTGCCGTTGTCGGTTTGGAAGGCGACTGCGACCGTGCAAAATGTGTGTGTGTGTGTGTGTGTGTTGGGCCACACGGGCTGTGTGGACGACAAGATGGCGGACGTGCGCCGGCGGCGGCTGTGCTGTGACAGTGCAAAGTTAAAACAAAACAAGGTGCGGCGAGGACGACTGAAATTTTGCTTTGGACGTAGGTTTGTGTGGTGGCCCTGAAAAGGGCCGATTGTTGTGGGCCGGGCCGAGCCGGCAAAGCGCGTTGCGTGCAGGGGAGCACGCGGCGGCTGCGATTGCCTGGCCTCCTTTAGGCCTTCTTCTCGGTCTTCTTTGGCAGCAGGACGGCCTGGATGTTGGGCAGGACACCACCCTGTGCGATGGTGACGCCCGACAGGAGCTTGTTGAGCTCCTCGTCGTTGCGGATGGCAAGCTGCAGGTGGCGCGGGATGATGCGCGTCTTCTTGTTGTCGCGGGCCGCGTTTCCGGCCAGCTCGAGCACCTCAGCCGCGAGGTACTCCATGACGGCGGCGAGGTAGACGGGCGCCCCGGCGCCGACGCGCTCTGCGTAGTTTCCCTTGCGCAGGAGGCGGTGGATTCTGCCGACCGGGAACTGGAGCCCAGCCCTGCTTGAGCGGGACTTTGACTTGCCCTTGACTTTGCCTCCCTTTCCGCGTCCGGACATGGCGATGGGCTAGCGACGGTGCACACGAAACGGAAACGAAAACGACCGGTGCGAGCGGCAGCGAGTCGAGCAGCGGAGTGCGTGCCGGCGCAGCAGCAGCTCACTCTAATTTCTTCCTCTGTCTTCAGAGGTTGTTTTCTGTGAAGGTTGTTGTCCCACTCGGACATTTCCTTCAATTTTTGGTGGAGTATTTGGATGTTCTTGTCTTTTGATTGTTCTATTCTTTAGAGTATTCTGGTTTCTTTTCTGTCACTATTAGTAACGGGTTTGTTTTTATTATTATTATTATGCGAGGAGTATTGCTTTTGGTCTCTTGTACCGGTCTGGTACGTTGTTGTACCGACCAAGTGAGTTTATTAGGTCGTTTGGCGACCTTTCCGCGTTGGCGTAAAACTGCTCCGCCAGGGTACGGAATCGCGTGTTTAGTATTTCGATGTCTGCCGCTATGTGGAGGTCTTCCGTCGGGAAGCGCGGCGGTGTGTGTAGCGCTCTTCTAAGCGCTCTGTTCTGGATCTTTTGTAACCGTTCTACCGTCGATCTGGCAGCGTAACCCCATACAGGGCACGCATACTCCAGTATCGGTCTAATTAGACTTCGATATACGGCTACTCCTGTGTTCGGGTCAAGGGAACTTTCTCTGTTCAATATTGGATAGAGGATCTGCATCCTGCCTAGGGCCTTTTTGCGAACTTCCTCGATGTGGCACTTCCAAGTCAGGCGCTTGTCTAGTGTCACACCGAGGTACCTCGCAGTGTCTCTCCAGGGGAGGTTTTGGCCCTGCAGGTGCAGCATTTGGTAGGGTCTTCTGGGGGGGCGGCGTTTACCGAGACGTCTAGTCATTAGCATGGCTTGGGTCTTCTCAGAGTTTAGTGAGATTCGCCATTGTTTGGCCCATTCATCTGTTTTATTTAGTGCGGTTTGAAGACGTCTCGTGACCAGGTTCCTGTTTGTTGAGCAGGAGAAGAATGCGGTGTCATCAGCGTACTGTGCTGTTTGTACGTGTTGGGTGGTTGGTATGTCTGCGGTGTAGAGACTGTACAGGGTTGGTCCAAGAACCGAACCCTGTGGAACCCCTGCTTGTATTCTTCTCCTGCTTGACAGTGATGTTTCTACTTTTACGGAGAATGTCCTACCGGAGAGATAGCTTTTTATAAGTTTCACAATCTTTCCGGGGAAGCCCTGGGTGTACAATTTATGGAGTAGCCCGGTGTGCCAAACTGAATCAAAGGCTTTTGCCACGTCTAGTAAGACGATCCCGCAGTAGCCTTTGCAGTTGAAGCTTTCTGTGGCTGCTTCTACTACCCTCATTATTTGTTGGGGGGCCGAATGTTGTGGGCGGAACCCAAACTGGAATTTGGGCAGGATTTGCTCTCTTCTGATGTGATCCTGTATCGGTACTAAGAGGAGACGCTCGTATAGTTTACTGAGGGTAGGCAGTAGACTAATCGGTCTATAGTGTTGCGGGAACACCGGGTCTTTTCCAGGTTTTGCGATCGGGACTACTTCAGCGTGTTTCCACTGTGTCGGGAATTTTTGCGATCGCGTAATTTCGTTTAGGATATCTGCTAAGTGTGTTATTGCCATGGGCGGGATGTGTTTTAATAGTTCGTTGGTGAGCTGGTCGTGGCCTGGTGCCTTTCTTGTTGGCAGCGATTTGATGACACTCGCCACGTCTTCGGAACTGAAGAGCGGCGTGTATTCATCGTCGTCGTCTGCCTCTAAAAAGGTGGCCAGTTGTCTGCGGACGATTGCAACGTGTTCTCTGTCCTGTACCTCTGCTGGCGTAAATTGTTTTTCGAACACGTCTGCTAGCGCATTTGCTTTGTCTTCAGTGCTGAATTGCAGTCCACGTTCGCCATGCAGAGGGGGCATTTTTGCGCGTCTTCTTGTGAACTGCTTCGTGGCTTGCCACAAGCTGTGGTCGTCTAGTTTGAGAGTTGATAGTCGTTCTGACCATTGCTGGTTGCGATACTCAGTGAGTGCAACTTTCAACTCTCGTTGTAGTCTGTTGAGCAGCCTCCTCGTGTTTTTGTTCCTAGTGAGTTTCCATTCTTTGGCGATCCTGTTTTTGTGTCTGATTTGGGCAAGCAGGTGCTGGGGGAGCAGCCTGGAGCG